>NW_021832609.1:0-105970 GCF_006345805.1 Octopus sinensis | reverse complement strand
ACTTGACCCCCTTGCTGTCCAAGGTGCCAGATGAACCAACATCACAACAGGAAACTTGAAAGAGGGCAGTAATTTCAGATGATGGGTCGTTTTAGACACAGCACCGACTGCTGCAAAAGAGAGTATATCCACTGACAGCTTTTTGGTGTCTTCAAAAATCACATAACCGCTGCCCGCAATTTTCCATGACATACTCCAATTTTTCATGAGATACTCTAAATGGACACATAGCATGTTGCTTAGTCGAATTAGCCATCATTTACTCCACAAATGTTTTGTTGTCAATGCTGTACTTTCCCATATCGTCTGTTTCAACATAACTGTAATATATTATATACAAACTATGCCATTTTCATCTTGAGTAATGCCAAGTATCGCTGCTAGTATATAATATATCCCCATGCAGTGCTTCTAGAAAACATTTTTATCATAGTGAGCAAGTTTTCATAAGAACTTCATATCACCAAATATGCCAATCGTTTGTTATTTTCGTCTGTGATGTTCAGAGTCCTGAGGTCAACCTCGATTACTTTATTCTGTATCTTCCTGGATCTTCATCATTTACAGGCTCTAGCTATATTTAGTGATCATCACATTTTATACAGCTGTCCTCATCCATTTACATCACATTCTCATACCAGAATAGTCTTTTCTCTTGCACATTACATGATTCCTCTTAGTACATCACATTACATTGATTCCTCTTAGTATAAATGTCTTTTTCTCAGGTCATTTATATTGTAATGTTCATGCATTCTTACCTTGCACATCCAAAGGAGCATGCTAACTTTATTTCTTTCCAACCTATTATGTTCTCTGCATTCAAGGCCCATGTCTCACTGGCGTGCAGCATTGCAGTTCTAACACATGTAACATATATTCTGCCTTTCCTTATGGAGGAAAAGACCTTTGTTTTCAGCAGTGCTAGTAAATCCCTGAGCTTTTCCAGCCCATTCTTACTCTGAGTACTATGCTTTCAGAGTAATCTTGCTAATCACATCTCCCATGTAAGAAAAGCCATCAATTACTTATAGTGAATTGCCTTGGCATTTAAGTGGCTCAGTTTCTAGAGTGCTAGTATGAGCTACAATGCATCAACTACATATGAAGCCATCATTTTCAGATGGTCAGTCAGCTATGAGGTTGGTGCATGTCATCAGTGGCCTGGTAAGGGGAGGTACAGACATACACCATCCCCAAAAGATCCATCTACGAAAATGGCTCAAAAACCAGAAATTGGTGGGGCGCTGATCAATTAAGGTCAATCCAAAGTTTTCAATAGGGTTGACCACTGGTACCTGGTAGCAGTCCTCAAGACAGCCAGTTTTGGGCCCATATTCAAGGTATGGATCACTCCAATGTACAGTAACACCTGTTCAATAGTGAGAGTGAGCAGTCACCTCTTGGAACTGTTCAACGTCATACACTTGGTCTGCCAGTTTGTCTCCTCTACTCTCATCTCTGTTGTATTTATTGACTCTCAAACAACTAGTGTACCATCTGGATACACTGTGGGGAATACTGTGTGAGCATTTGCTGATGATGTCAAAAACCAAAATCATTGAGATGATTGGGACTGCACTTAGGGAGTATAAAGGAGTGAAAATTAACCAGGTAAAGTCAGAGGGCTTGCAGCTTGGCACCTGGAAAGAAAAGTCTATGCTATTCAACAGCATTGTTGAGTGCTGGATGGACAGATTGGCTAAATTGCTTAGGGTCTGGTTTTATATTGACCTCCAGATTGACAAAAAATAAAACTGGGATGGAGTGATGAGCGAGGTGACTACTCTCATCCAGAAATGTCCTGAGAAGAAGCTTTCCTTGAAGGGTTGGGCAGAAGTGGCTAATGTATAAAAATAAGAATGTGTGTCTATCTGTCTGTCTGCGTGAATCCCTAAAATTTGAGAACTACACAACCGATTTCACTCAAATTTTACACATGCCTTACTTAGGGTCTATGCAGTGTCATGGGCCAAAAAAAGTTTCAACTTCTTGCCTAATGCAAGCCTAGAGCAATCTCTTATCTCTTACATTATTTCAGTATTACTATTGTAATGTGTGAATACTTTCAGTTTGAAAGAAGTCTAGCGTCCATTAGCTAGGGGACCAAGTTAGTAGTAGGGATGGATGCTCTGAAAGCGTAGCTGCTAGAATAAGAATAGCCTGGGCAAAGTTCTGAGAGCTCCTACCTCTGCTGGTGACAAATGACCTCTCGCTCAAAGTAAAAGGTAGACTGTATGATGCATGTGTACAAACAGCCATGCTACATGGCAGCTATCCTTGAAGGGTTGGGCTGAAGTGGCTAATGTGTACATCTTGTTCATTATCTATTACCACCTGATCATCATGCTATGTCATGATCCCCACCTGGCTGCACTAAAGCATATACTCTTTCACATTTTGTGAAAGGGATGCATTCCCATGGTCAGGCAATCCATCTACTGTCCACACCCACTGCATGGTTGGACTGGGCATGCCATGGCTTATGATGTGCAAACATGCACTGATGCTATGCATCTCCAATATCTCCAGTGAACAGATATGGTTGACGTTTGCCAGACATGTGTTGGCCTTGCTTGTCTTGTTGACAAGATTGTGAGAGAGAGCACTTGAAATATAGAATGTCTTCAAGCACTCATAACCCTCAGCCCGTCACGTATGGTGATAGGTGGAAAATTCACTTCAGCATTCTATAGAGGATTAGTGGTGGGTAAAAGTGATGATATTCTTAGGGAGACTTGGGCAGTGAAGACCATCAACAAACTGCTCTCTCAGAGAAATTTCAGCCCAAAGCAGACAGATAATTTCTAGAAATCTCTGGCATGGCAGTGCTACTGGAGAGCATTACTGGTTCAAGATAAACCCTACAGGCATGGAAGTGCCATAAGCCAAGCATGTCTGAGATGCATTCAGAAGCATGAAACCATCCTGCCTGCACTTGTCCAGTACCGAAGCATTGTTGATTAGTGCACTGCAGTAACAGCCCATATGTTGATGGCAGTCACAAGGTTGCTTGAGTTGCACTTTGATTTCAAGGAGTTTAAGGCACTTCAAATATGCTATGATGACATTGTCTTTCATTTCTCCATGCAAGATATTGTCCAACACTAGGATCCCAAGGTACTTGTACCCCTCATCATCTGGGGTCTTCCATTCTCTTTCCATTTGGCAATTCTATGCCCCTACAAACTGCTCTTTTAAGGCAGTAAGCTGGTAGAACTGTTAGTATGCTGCACAAAATGCTTAGTGGTATTTTGTCTATTGCTACGTTCTGAGTTCAAATTCTGCTGATGTCAACTTTGCTTTTCATCCATTCAGGATCAATAAAATAAGTACCAGTGAAACACTGTGGTTGATCAAATTGACTATTCCCTTCTCCCCAAATTTCAGGCTTTGTGTCTTTAGTAGAAAGGATTATTATTATTATTAAGTTAGAACTGTTAGCATGCTGGGAATAATGCTTAGTGGGATTTCATCCATCCTTATGTTCTGAATTCAAATTCTGCTGAAGTTAACTTTGTCTTTCATCCTTTCAGGGATATTAAAAGAGATACCAGTTGGGTACTGGGATCGATGTAATAGATTAAACCCCTCCCTGAAATTACTGCCAAAATTCATGCCATTATTATTAATGTGCTTAGTGATATTTCTTCACATTCTGATTTCAAATTCTGCTCAGGTTGACTTTGCCTTTCATCCTTTCAGGATCGATAAAATAACACCCGGGTCGATGTAACTGACTAGTCCCCTCTCAACAAATTTCAGGCCCCGTGGCTTTAGTGGAAAGGACTTCTATTATTATCATTAATTTACATAGATTGCTGTGACTCTTGACGAAGGTAAATAAACAATAAGAAGAGGGCACTGTCTGGATATGTGGACGATGTCATTGTCATGGTGTCGGAAACCTCCAAAGTGGAGATGGTTGGCTCCATTGTGAAGGAATATGAGGTGAGTTGTAGGGGCTAAAATCAATGCCAACAAGTTGGTGGGATTGCAACTGGGCATCTGGAGAAGCAGATCAATGCCATTGGATGCTGGACTGATGGACCAGTAAAATTGCTCAGGATCTGGTTTGGTCCCGACCTCCAGGTGGATAAGAATTGGGAAGAGGTGACAAACAGGGTGACCTCTCTTACCCAGAAATGGGCAGAGAAGAAGTTGTTCCTGAAAGGTCAGCAGAGGTGGCGAATGCCTACATCATCTCTGTCATTATTTATTGTCTAACCATTGTCCTATGTCCCAGTTACTGCTTGAGTAGATTGGAGCATATCCTGTTTATTTTCTTGTGGAAAGGGCGCATTTCAATGGTCAGGTGGTCAGTCTGCTGCCAACTTCCTTTGCATAGCAGCTTAGGCATGCCATGGATTTTAATGCGCAGCCACACACTCAGGTCATGCCACCTGCAGTGATTTCTTGAAGGTGAATGTGTTGTGGGCTCCATTTGTGAGGCATGCCTTTCTGAAGCTCATCTCCGTGATGGAGCTGCAGTATTGGGTAAAGTATAGGCTGAGATGGGGCGCCTGGCACTTAGAATGTTGTCAAGAGCTCACTGTCCTCTACAAGTCAGGCAATAGGATCGATGGATGTTCCACTAGATATTTACAGTGGATTAGCAGCAGTGAAGTGCGATGACGTCCTCGGGGAAGACCATAGGTATCGACAAAGATGAACTGGCAACTCTGTTCCAGAGGACTTTCTGGTCAGGGACTGTTATGGATAATTTCCAGATGTCATTGTCCTGGCAGTGCTACCGGGGGGCACTACTGGATCAAGATAAACTCTACAGGCACGGATGTGTTGTCAGATGGGCTTGTCTGAGGTGCTTGCAGAATGACAAAACCATTCTGCATGCACTTGTTCTGTGTTTGGGCATTGCTAACTTGTGGAGTTATGTTGAACTGCTGCTGTTGCATGTAGGACAGATCCGTCTATTGTCCAAGTCCATAATGATGATTGCCCTGCCACCCTCCTTTAATCAGGCTGGAAAGGCAGTCTTCCTTTGTCTGGTGGCTGTGGCAAAAGAGGTTATCTGGTGGATGTGGCTGAAAGGAATGAGGACATAAATATTCCTCTTTGGTAAAGCTCTCATCGACTTTTTCAAGTTTCCCTTGGAAAGGCATGTGAGGGTGGAGAGGGAGGTGCTGTCCTCGAGTGAATCTATATGAAGAGGTGGGTGAAAGTTGCTAAAATGGCAAGAGTGAATGGTACCATTCTCAGTGTAGACCTATGAGTCAGAAGAGAGAAGTTGGAGTGGGTTCTCATCCTTAGTACTCAGGGTGATCATGGATGGTGGGGTTCCTTGATTATCCTAGAGGTCCTCCTGAATCAGGGGATACCCCATCACGATCCTTTTTCTTTTTTTTTCCTCTTTTTCTAGTGTCACATACTATGTATACTTCCTTTCTTCTAATGTATGCCCTGTATACTTTTTATTTTATCATTCCATTATATGTAAACCCCAACACATTATGTCTTTGTATTGTCCCCTCATCCTTTGCCCTGGTGACAAATAAAAGAAATCATCATCGTCATTATTATTATTATTATCTGTGGGTGGTGCAAAGACCCCTCTCAACCTAAGGTAATGTGGTGGTGGAACAGTGTAGTTGATAGGGCCATTAGGGAAAAAAAACAGGAATGGAAGGGCTGGAAGTGTGGTGGTAGCAGGGAACTGCATCAGATCACTAGAAGGGAAGCTAGGAGACAGGTTTACTTAGCCAGAGGGGAAGTAGATAAGAAAAAAATTTCCCAATGTTTTACATTGTGAGGACCAGAGCCTTGAAGTGTTTCGTATTGTAAGACAGTGTGTGAGAGAGAATTGTAATGTCATAGGAGAGAAATGTGTCTGCTTATATGATGATTCACTTGCACTTAATGATGCTGCAAAGAGAGAGACTTGGAGACACCAATGTGAAAGATTGCTAAATGAAGAGAATGAATGGGAGAAAGAGAGTCTGCCAAATGTCGACCCAACAAAGGGATCAGCTATTCAAATTGACAGTACTTTGGTAAAGCAATTAAGGGTATGAAAACAGAGAAAACCCCTGGCTCATCAGGAATCACAGCTGAGATGCTTAAAATATCTGGTAGTATAGAATATAGTCTAGTCACCCATATAGTCAACCAGGTGATACATGAAGTCATACCCAATCACTTGTGTAGCAACATCATAGTCAACTACTACAAAGGTAAAGGTGATGTGTTAGATAGGAATAATTACAAAAGTATCAAATTGTTGGACCAGGTGATGAAAGTCACAGAGAGGGTCATAGCCCAACTAATTAGGGAGAGAGTTAGTTTAGACGAGATGTAGTGTGAGTTTGTGCCAGGGAAAAGCACCACTGATGCTGTATTTTCTAGTAAGACAGTTGCAGGAGAAACACCTAGCCTCTGTACTTGCCTTTTGTTGACATGGAGAAAGCTTTTGACAGGATCCTCTGATCCCTTATCTGCTAGTCAATGCAGAAACTAGGAATAGATGAGAGGTTGGTGAGAACTGTACAAGCCATGTACAGGGATGCTGTCAGTAAGGTGAGGGTTGGCAACAAGTATAGTGAAGAATTCTGAGTAGAAGTAGGGTATTCACCACGGATCAGTCCTCAGTCCCCTCTTATTCATCAGTGTCCTCCAAGCAATAACAGAGATATTCAAGATAGGGTGCCCCTGGCAGCTCCTCTATGCTGATGATCTTGCTCTAATAGTTGAGTCATTACCAGAACTAGAGAAGTTCCAAGTGTTGAAACAAGGTCTAAAATTGAAGGGCTTTAGTCAACCTAGCAAAAAAACAAAGCCTTAGTGAGTAGGAAGACAGACAAATCACAATTCCCTTCAGGCCCTGCTCGACCTGTAAAAAAGGCTTAGGTAGAAACTCCATGAGATGTACCCAGTGTAAGCTACGGACACATAAGAGGCGAAGCATTATCAAAGGAAGGTTAACTGGGAAAATAGTTTTTGTGTGTGGTAGCTGCACAGGGGCAATAAACACCCAAGATATACAGAAAACAGATTCCATCACATGCCAGAGGGAAAAACTACAAGTAGTTGATAGCTACCGTTACCTAGGTAACCAAGTCTGTAGCTGGGGTGGATGCTCTGAAAGTGTAGCTGCTAGAATAAGAATAGCCTGGGCAAAGTTCAGAGAGCTGCTACCTCTTCTAGTAACAAGGGGCCTCTTGCTCAGAGTGAAAGGTAGACTGTATGATGCATGTGTGCAAACAGCAATGCTACATTGCAGTGAAACATGGGCTGTGACTGCTGATGACATGCATAGATCTGAAAGTAATGAAGCTAGTAGATCCACTGGATGTGTAATGTCAGTGTGCATACATGACAGAGTGTAAGCACCCTGAGAGAAAAGTTGGACATAAGAAACATCAGATGTGGTGTGCAAGAGAGGCAACTGTTCTTCTATGGTCATGTGTTGCGTATGGATAAGGACAGCTGTGTGAAGAAGTATCACACCCTAACAGTGGAGGGAACTTGTGGAAGAGGTAGACACAGGAAGACATGAGATGGTGTAGTGAAGCATGACCTGTGAACGTTAGGCCTAACAGAGTGACAAGTGACTGAGACCTTTGGAGTTATGCTGTGCTTGGGAAGACCTGGCAAGCCAAGTGAGATTGTTAGGCCTAACAGGGGCAATGACAAGTGACCGAGACCTTTGGAGTTATGCTGTGCTTGGGAAGACCCGGCAAGCCAAGTGAGATCATAGCCATGGCTGATGCAAGTGTTGCATAACTGGTTCATTTAAAAGTACCCTTCAATTGTCGGGCAATATGCTGTGCTTAAGAAGACCTGTTGAGTCAAGTGAAATCGTAGTTGTGGCCAATGCCAGTGCTGCCTGATTAGCACCCATGCTGGTGGCACATAAAAATCACTATTCAAGTGTAGCCAATGCCAGTGTCCCCTACTGGCACTCGTGCCAGTGGAACATAAAAAGCACCTTTTGAGCATGGTCAATGCCAGTACCGACTGACTGGCTCCTATGCCAGTGGCACATAAAAAGCCACAATCCAAGCATGGTCAATGCCAGTACCACCTGACTGGCCCCTGTGCTGGTGGCACATAAAAAGCATCCACTACACTCTTGGAATGATTGGTGTTAGGAAGGGCATCCAGCTGTAGAAACCTTGCCAGATGAGATTAGAGCCTGGTGCAGCCTCCTGGCTTACCATTCCTCAGTCAAACCATCCAACCCATACCAGCATGGAAAGCGGACGTTAAACAATGATTATTATTATTATCAATATTATTGCTATCATTTACCACATGATAGTTGTTCATACCTGTTTTTTTTTTGTTGCTCTTTTGTGAAAAGCCTCCTGTGGGCACATTAATTTGCTTGTAATCATCTTTAGAGCTATCAAAGTTAATCACCATTGCTATTTATTCTTGCTGCTGGTGCTGCTGCTGCTGCTACTACTACTACTACTGCTGCTGCTGCTGTTGCTGCTGTTATTATAACTATTCTTATCTTTGATACTATTCTATGTGTTCCTTGAGTCTGGCTGATCCGTTTGTGGGTTATGTTTATGCCAAGGGAGGTAATAACTTAACTGGAGACAAAGAAGAGAGAAAAGGGAGAAGGGAAAACTAGGAGAGAAGAGAGAGAAAGAAAGAGAGAGGGAGAGAAGAGCTATATTATTCTGCATTTGTGTATTGAAATCATAGGCACACTCAAAATGTCTAAGGCTGTGAAATAACGCCATGAAGATCTATAAATTTATGCATTAAATGATATATTGATAGATAGTTAAATTAAAGTGAAATTACCTTAATTAGCAAATAGCTGTGAATGTTACATTTTCAGTCTTTTACATGTTCCAGATCAAAGACTGTGGTATTGCTTGGGCACTGCTGTTATTAATTTTTTCTTTCTTTTTTGTTATTTGGTTTAAATGATTTTCAATTTTATGACAGTAGACAAATACAGAGCAGAATGTAGATATGAGTGTTAATTAGCTAGCTAGAACCATTTTGGCTAACCCTGACGAGCATAAGGTTCTATAATCTGATTGTTAACTAACACTCCATTGTATTCCTGGCATGAAACCACTTCTTAAGATCAACTGTAATGGGTATATAATACTGTACATTTTGCATAACATACCCACTTTATTGACAGATATACAAGTGCATCATTTCCCTGATTTATGAACACTTAGACAACTCATGCACGTATATATATATATATAATATATATATATAAGTAGTTGAATGAATTATTCTAGTATGGATAATTCGGTTAACCGATACCCGGGTAGCAAATTCACGTCAGAAAAACATGGTTGAAGCTACATACCAAGGGCAGAGATCACGTGCTTTCGTGTGGAAATTTGTGTGTTTTTTTTAATACAAATAAATGAAAGAATGGAGTTGAACGACGATTTAACAAAATTCCTTTATTCTTGACATATGTTTCGAAGACTGCATATTCCTAATTTCGAAGGAATAAGGGGTGCATTATGCCGCCTTCTCATCAGGAAAGACAAGGAACTTATGTCAGCATCATGATGAACAAAAACTTTTAGATGACTGCCCACACAGAGTCCATAGTGATAATCATCATGATGCTGACATAAGTTCCTTGTCTTTCCTGATGAGAAGGCGGCATAATGCACCCCTTATTCCTTCGAAATTAGGAATATACAGTCTTCGAAACATATGTCGAGAATAAAGGAATTTTGTTAAATCGTCGTTCAACTCCATTCTTTCATTTATATATATATATATATATATGTTCTTTTATGCATTTCAGCCTAAAGGCTGTAGTTATGCTGGAGCCCTACCAGTATTATCACCTTTTCAGTGGCCATTCTTCTCTGATTGGTTTTGGTGAAGGAGGAAGTTTCATATTACTGCCCTCTTTCAAGTTTCCTGTTGTGATGTTGGTTCATCTGGCACCTTGGACAGCAAAGGGGTCAAGTTTTTTCATGAAAACATCTACCCCCCACCTCATGTAGATTTCACAGATTTTTTTGCAAGATATTTAAATTACAAGTTATTGCAGTTCCTGTTCCTCACTCTAGATGGGTTGGGTGTCACTTGTGGAACAGTGACATCCAGTTGGGGGCTGGTATAACTCTTCATGCCAAAGAATAGTTATACCAGAAGTTTCCATAAGTATATCACTACATACCTTTTCCATCTTCACTCCATAGAACATGTTTACTCCATAGAACATGTATACTCTTCTGGTCCTTCGCTAACACATTACCAGCATCTTGATGCTTTATACAGGAAACGAAGTGTAGATGCGCATATAAATCCCCAAATCATGCAGTGTGTTTGACTCAAGGATTGCAGTTTCTTTTCGTCCAAAGTATGTTTGTTATGGCTTGAAATCCTTCTGCATTAAATTGCATGTTGTTTTCTTCAGCCCATTTGTACGTGGCAACTGGGTCATTCTGTAGAAGATTTGCATGTCACTAAGCGACTGCAATAGCACTTACTGATTAATTTAGTGGGATTTATGTCCCTACCGGTAACCTACCGACGCGCATTGAAACTTTATCAAAATTCGTTGGCACACACACTAAAAAAACACTGTCCCTATTCACCCCGTCTTTTGGGGGTGAATAGGGACAGTTATATACAACACATTATTGGACCTATTCAACTAGCTGTAGGGTCAATACGGACAAATATAAAACTACAGGTAAAGAAAGTGATACGAAGTGAATAGATTATTGACTACATGTATTACAAGTAAACAGAGTGATATGAAATGAACAGATTATTGGCAGAATTAAAAAGACTAGATGTATTACAGGTAAACAAAGTGACACAAAATGAACAGATTATTATTGGCAGAATAAACACGATTTAGGTATTTTCAACATGATATGAGATAAGGTAAGGCTATGGTTTTAACTAATCACTGAAACTTTGAAGATCAAACCAGCCCGACTTACTTCAGTTGTATCGGGCACCTTTGGCCCACCGAATGTCATGTGTCGTATATGTTAACTGCCTTGTACACAATGTAAGGAGGGAGAAGTGTACCATCAGTCGCGGCAGCGTACATGACAGAAGTAGATGACTTTTTCCGTCCGGGTCGTCCGTTAGGTTTGTTTCATCGTAGTTCACAATATTTGTTGCAGGTATACCATCTAAGCTCTCAGCTAAATTGTTGAGTTTATTTTAGGTCGGGAGACGGCAGCAACTGCTCGTTTGATATTTGGGCATATTCGTTCTCTTAAACTATCTTATGTCACAGGAGAAATGACTCAGTCCAATCTACACCAGGCATATTCCCTTCGAATCTTTCACATCGACACCTCGACGATCCAGGTATCCTTTAACGATCAGTCGCAAATCATAGGAGTCCATCAGATAGCCCCAAGAGGTGCACAGCACGAGCCTTTGAGCAAGAATTTCCTCTTCACCTGAAAATAAAAGTCTGTCTACCACGTTTCTTGATATTTTTCCCCCAACTTGATGTGCCGATTAAGAACACTCTTAGGAATTTTGAAGTCCTCTTCTGCTTTTCTGAGTGTCGTTCCGTTGGCGACCTCTAGTCGCTCAGGATCTATTTTGGCGTATTTTTCTTTCCAGGAACTGGTTGTACTGTCGCAGCATGGTATTCATCACTACAAACACCAAAATAGGGGTGAAAGCAGAAATAGGCGGTGGTAAGGATACCAATGGATTTTCCGGGAAATCAGTCACGTGCACTGGGTGTTTGGAAACCTGCTGCAAGAAAACTGAGCGGGTTGGAGCACCCTCGCTGGTACAACCTCTCCTACACAAAAGGAAGTTCCGAAAGGCATATATATGTACCTACGAAATAACTAGAAAGAAACGAGAACAATTTGAGTCATCTCAACTTTATTGTTCTAAAATATTTTTCTCGGTTATTGTCCCTATTCACCCCTTAGTCCCTATTCTCCCCGGATTACGGTAGTTAGTGTAGTAGATTTTGTAACTTAGGACATATTCAAGAGAGAAAGAAAGCTACCATAAAAGGTAGCGGTCCCAAGCGCTGATGCACACAAATTTTCTTTTATTTTCTTCATTTCTATAATTTATTCTTTACGTATCATTTACATTTTACTGTAAGCAATATTACCAGCAATTGTTTTTGAAGACAAGTATGCACTTTCCATACATACTAATCCAAGTGAACTTAGTTTAATCCACACGATTAACACGTGAACTAGGTATGTGAATACATAATAGATAGATCTTTGCAAACTAGGAAGCTGAGCACAAAGATATTGCGATCCGGGTACATCTTAAGGGGAACTGGCAGAAAACGTTAGCACTCCGGGTGAAATGCATAGCAGTATTTCGTCTGTCTTTATGTTCTGAGTTCAAATCTCTCCGAGGTCGACTTTGCCTTTCATCCCTTCGGGGTCGATAAATTAAGTACCAGTTGCATACTGGAACCGATCTAATCGACTGGCTCCATCCCCTTGTGCCTTGTGCCAAGAGTAGAAAAATCCGAGTACAACTTCCTTGAATTACTTCCCTTAGATCGTCATTCTTTTCGTTTGCATTTTCATTGCCGTTGGAGTGATCTCTCTTCGTCTACGTAATGTAATAATATGCGAATAACGGAAGACCGACTGTTTGTTTTCCTTTGAGTTTTATTTAAGTTTATCTCAAGGAAGTTGAAGCCGGTCGCTAACAGAACAAAAAGAATTTTGATTGAAAAGAATTCCCAGTATTAGTAAATATGTGGTTGAAAGCATGTGTCGGTTAAACTCTCGATAGAGACACTGAAGTGTGTATATCTGTTCACGTAAATAATCTCAGATGGAGAATCTTTGGAATGTCTTATAAATCTTTACTGTACAGCTCATAGATTAAATTTAGAGAATCCATGTGTAAGAGTTAGCACTTCCTTCTCTAAGCCTAGATTCGAAATCGAATCCAAGAATCATCGGTCGTCAAAAACCAATGCATATATAGGCGCGAAATTTAAAGATCTCTTCGTTGTCAAAAAGTGATTGATCATCTCCCTTTGACCTGCGACCTCAGCCATGTCGGGCGAAGTTCAACTGGACAAGCGCTGACCTACTTAAGTAGTAACTCTGTTGCAGTATGTCTATCTTTCTAGCTGTTTCAAATATTATAAATACAAGGGAAAAACAGAGAAGAAACACAATCGCAGCTGACACACCAGCAGACAGATGTATCTCGCCCCGCGTTTTGGAGACGACAGAGAAATGCCTACAGGCTACTGTTTCGAATGATTCACGCACACACCCACACACACAACATATTCATCTTTAATATGTGCTCTATACAAGCAATGCGTAGCATTTGCTTACATTTGTATGTAGTGTATTTATAATACATGTAAATAAATCCCTTTTTAATCAAAAACAATTTATGTATTTATTTATACACACACACACATCCAGTACATTTGGTGACCCCATCAAACGAATTGCGCCTTCCCCGGAACCAGCTTCATCAACCGCGTCGAAGAATTACAGCTTGCACATCATCACCCCGGCAACGAAACACCTGAGAATTCCGACGAACACAATGGCCCTCCCGGAACAGAATCCAGCGGCCAAAATCATACCTCCGATCGACATGGCATTCCAAGCGGCGATTTCTTTGAAATTCCACCATTCTGGACCCACGACCCTGCATTATGGTTTTACCATATAGAGGCACAGTTTTCCTCTCACAGAATACTGAGCGATTCGTCTCGACTTTCGCATGTTATCGGTTCTCTGTCGCCAGAAATAACAAACGTTGTCCGTGATCTTATCATGGCACCACCCGGTTCTGTGTCGTACGACACTTTTAAAACCACGCTGATAAACACCTCCGAATCGCAACAGAAACGACTTCGCCAGCTTCTGATATCGGAAGAATTGGGTGACAAAACGCCGTCCTAGCTTCTTCGTAGAATGAAGCAGCTTCTCGGAGATGAGAGCCTCCGAGAAAAAATTTTCAAGCAGCTTTTTCTCCAGCGTCTGCCCTCCAATACCCAGGTTGTTCTCGCTTCTACCAGAGAAAATACATCCATTGAAGAACTGGCGGAGCTAGCTGACAAAATAGCCGAAGTACTGCACAAATATCCAACGGTATCAACGGTGACGCCAGCCGCTCCCAGTACCAATCCTTTCCGTGCACAAACCAGTTCTTCCGAGATTTCGGACTTGCGTGCATTAATGACGCAGCAAGCTGCTCAAAATAAAGATCCTCACAACCCAAATACAGGCCCTAAAGCTTAGTCCCCAGCGTCGAAGCACCAGCCGATCGCGACGAGATGGCAGACGGTCTCGAGGTCCCAGTGTTACCCGCAACTCACACGTTTGGTACCACCGAACATTCGGAACACAGCACAAAAATGTACGGTACCGTGCTCATTTTCCTCACCCAGTTCGGGAAACGGCACAGCCAGGAATTGAACGCGACGGAAGTTCCTGGCTCGCACCCACACAGTCGCCTGTTTTTCGTTTGCGATCGGGTAACAGGCACGCGTTTCCTGGTTGACACCGGTGCGGAAGTCAGCATCATCCCTGTCTCCAACACTTCTGGAAAAAAAAGAAAAGACATCAGTCTGTCTTCAGGCAGTCAACCATTCACCCATCCCAACCTACGGTGAACAGTCCCTATCCTGAACGTAGGACTACGCCGCACTTTTCAGTGGGTATTCGTCGTCGCTAAACTGCCGACCCCTATCTTAGGAGCCGATTTCCTGCATCATTTCGGTCTCCTGGTAGACATAAAGAACAGACGACTTGTCGACAGCACCACCAAGCTTACTGTGCGCGGTATAGCCGCTCGTATGGCTACAGTCAGCCCAACTGTATTGCTTACAACAACGACTCGTCACAGTTCCATCCTGAAGGAATATCCGGACGTCGCTCGACCAGTATTCCACAACCAGCCGATTAAACACGACGTTACCCACCACATCAAAACCAGCGGTCCACCTGTTGCTGCAAGGTCCAGAAGGTTACCACCTGATCGTCTCCAGGCCGTCAAGCGGGAATTCCAGCACATGCTCGACCTCGGAATCATCCGCCTTTCCAGCAGCAACTGGCCCTCGCCGATACACTGCGTCCCAAAAAAATCATCGACCGATTGGCGGGTTTGCGGCGATTATCGATCGCTGAATAAAAACACTATCAGTGATGCCTATCCGGTGCCTTTTCTTCAAGACTTTTTGAGCTCGCTGCATGGAGCTCGCATCTTTTCAAAAATCGACCTGGTGCGAGCATACAACCAAATCCCAGTGGAACCTGCGGACATCTCAAAGACAGCAGTTACTACACCTTTCGGAATGTTTGAATTCCTGCGTATGCCTTTCGGTTTACGCAACGCGGCACAGACATTCCAAAGGTTTATCGACATGGTGACTAGAGGTTTGCCTTTCGTCTATGCCTACATAGACGACATACTCGTGGCCAGTAACTCGGACGAAGAACATAACCAACACCTTCACCTACTATTCGAACGCCTCCGTCAATTTGGTGTTGTTATCAACCCTACTAAATGTTTGTTCGGAGTTGCTTCCCTTCATTTTCTCGAGCACATCGTCGATAAGGATGGAATTCGTCCCCTTCCCGAGAAAGTCAAGGCCATCGTGGATTTTCCACCACCTACATCTGTCCGCAAATTAAAGGAATATCTCGGTCTAGCGAATTTCTATCGACGGTTCGTACCCCACCTCTCGCTGAGATAGCGCAACCGCTCACGGATTTGCTACGTCAGCGAACTTGCAAAAATGCAGATATAGCTCTGACCGAAGATCAACTCGCTTCTTTCGCTGCCCTGAAAAAAGCGTTATCCAACGCTACCATGTTGATTTATCCAAAACCAGACGCCCCACGATGTTTACTCGTTAATGCATCCGATTCCGGAGTTGGAGGTGTACTACAGCAGCTTGTTGACGGTATATGGCAACCGTTGTCTTTCTTTCTAAGCGGTTAAAACCCGCGGAAACCAAATACAGCACATTCAGTCGGGAATTATTAGCGGCATACCTGGCCGTTAAGCATTTCCGTCACATGCTAGAAGGTACCAGTTTTGCCATATACACCGACCATTAGTATATAGCCATTAGTATATGCATTTAACACCAAGCCGGATCGCCACTCGCCGAGAGAAATCCGCCACCTCGACTTCATATCGCAGTACACGACGGACATACGCCACATCAAAGGGACGACCAACTTAGCAGCCGATGCACTTTCACGCACGCAGATCAATGCTATCCACACCACTTCTACAATTAATCTGGCACGTATAGTAGCTGACCAGGAGAATGACGAAGAACTTCTAAAGCTCCGGAATTCGTCATCTCTGAAATTTCAGCATGTTCCGCTACCATCATCCACAGCCAATATTTGGTGTGATATCTCCACTCGTTACCAACGCCCTTATGTACCACAGAAACATCGTCGAGAAGTTTTCTCCGCTCTGCATTCTCTGTCACATCCTGGTATTCGCTCCACTCAAAAGCTGATATCGACCCGTTTTGTGTGGACCAGTATCAACAAGGATATCAGAGAATGGACCAAGTGTTGTGTTGCGTGCCAAAAAGCGAAAATCCACCGGCACATAAAATCACCAATCGGTTCATTTTCGCAACCCGACGCACGATTTCAGCACGTTCACATTGATATCGTCGGACCCCTGCCACCTTCGCAGAACTATTCATATTTGCTTACCTGCGTAGATCGTTTTTCGCGATGGCCCGAAGCCTGGCCCTTATCTGATATATCAGCAGAAACGGTCGCCAAAACGCTGATATCACAATGGGTTTCGCATTTTGGCACACCCGCAAAATCACCACCGACAGAGGACGTCAGTTCGATTCCCACCTTTTCACCGAGCTGACTCGTCTCCTCGGGTGTAAACACACCCGCACTACGGCTTACCACCCTGCAGCAAATGGCATGGTCGAACGCTTTCACCGCCAACTCAAAGTATCTATCAAAGCAGCTCCAGACAGTTCTCACTGGTTGGAACATCTCCCTCTCATCCTCCTTGGAATTCGATCCACGGTTAAGGAAGAACTGGGATATACTCCGGCTGAACTCGTTTATGGCACAGCACTCACCTTACCTGGGCAGATGATCGAAACTGTTTCACAAGACTTTCCTGACCCACAACAATATGTGCACCGATTACGGGCATCCATGTCGCAGTTATCACACCTCAGGCCCCAGACTACGGAACGTCGTTTCACGAGTCCCAAAAGATATCAACACTTAGACTCATGTTTTCGTGAGGAATGATGGGATACCATCTCAACTTCGGCCACCATATTCCGCCCTACAAGGTTATCAAAAGAGAACCCAAGTATCTCGTCCTCGATATTGGAGGCAAACGAATTACAGTCTCGATTGATCGTTTAAAAAAAGCCTTCATCGAGGAGGACTTACATCCAGTTCCCTCCTTTCCTCGAAAAGACTCAACAACTCCAGCAAACACCACAGATTCTGCACAACCCCGACACACCAAATCAGGAAGAACAGTTCGATGGCCAGCAAGGTTTGTGCAAGTTTTTCGGGTAGGTTCCGAACTTTTAACTTGTCCATCTTCCTAAATGAACTACATACATCAACACATAACTCACATAACTGCATCACCCGCATACAAGCCCAGAGAAGTCAAGGAACATTCGTGTACATAAGGAGGAAAAAAATGAAAACAGAAACGTTGTTCCACATCAACGAAGAACTATCTGTATGAACATTTACGGAACATTTCACAATCGAACTTTGCCGATGAACATTTCTTTCATTTTTGCATGTACATATTTTTGTTTTCTCTTTAAAATGTTTTGCCTTCTTGTAAATATATTTTGCTAACTGTATGTTCACAACATTTGCAAGTCATATTCTCATGTGTGCTACCACTCGATCTTTTTCGCCACTGAAAGACACCTTGCCTCTATTAGACCTCTAGTGGGTCGAGTAATCAATAGACGCACATCTCTTTCAACGGCGCCAACATATTTCTGCCTGGGCACATATACATATTGCCCACCATATAGCACATACAAACAGTAAACCTTTGATTCATATTTTTATTGTTCATTTGTCTGTTACAATGTGTAAAATTTTTCTGCATACACACAAAAAATAACATTTCCAATATCGTTCGATCTCTGTGGCTTTCTCACTAGAAGGGGGGTAGTGTAAGAGTTAGCACTTCCTTCTTTAAGCCTAGATTCGAAATCGAATCCAAGAATCATCGGTCGTCAAAAACCAATGCATGTATAGGCGCGAAATTTAAAGATCTCTTTGTTCTGTCAAAAGTGATTGATCATCTCCCTTTGACCTGCGACCTCAGCCATGTCGGGCGAAGTTCAACTGGACAAGCGCTGACCTACTTAAGTAGTAACTCTGTTGCAGTATGTCTATCTTTCTAGCTGTTTCAAATATTATAAATACAAGGGAAAAACAGAGAAAGAAACACAATCGCAGCTGACACACCAGCAGACAGATGTATCTCGCCCCGCGTTTTGGAGACGACAGAGAAATGCCTACAGGCTACTGTTTCGAATGATTCATGCACACACCCACACACACAAACATATTCATCTTTAATATGTGCTCTATACAAGCAATGTGTAGCATTTGCTTACATTTGTATGTAGTGTATTTATAATCCATGTAAATAAATTCCTTTTTAATCATGAAACAATTTATGTATTTATTTATACATACACACATTCACTACACATGTCACTTTCCTTTGCTCATTCCGAAAAAAAGAAACTTAGTATTTTTAGGTTTTTGTGTAAATTTGCAGGTACATAACCTAATGCACCTATGGTAACAGGTATAAACGGAAATTCATAGTGTACAAGAGCTGTAAGTTCTGCTTTAATACACCATAAATGTTAACTTTTCCCCGAACTTTTGATCTAAATTTACGTCTGCTGGGTAAGTTATCTCTACAGCAGGACATGACATTTGTTCCCTGTCACACTAGGTCTATTATGTCTGCACCGAACTGCAGTTTCTATTGGAGCTTTCCACCAGTATTCTTTGTTTTTAAAGGCGTGAATACATACTGGTTCTGACATGCCTTTGATGTATATGTCGGACAATCCTTCCTAGAGGTAGCATTGTAAATAGTCTTTGCCACGATATCATACCTCAAAGGTAGGTAATATTTCGTAGATATTTTGGGGTAGCTGCTGCTGATATAGGTAAAATTTTCAACACTCGTATAGCAAAGCCAACATTTTCTCTCAGGACACAGAAATTTGGTGGTATTTTTGTCTCTCTTTTAGCAGGTTCCTCAATAGCTAATGCATACCCTTCCAGGTGGTATGTAATATATCAAATCACAGGTCCAAGAGAGGTCACTGTTAATGTTATTGCTGTTATCCTCTAGTTTTATGTACTCATGCATTGGTTTGCTAGTATGATGCCTACTTCACCTCCAAGCTTCTGTTTAGATAGTCAGTCCAATCTTTGGTTGCATGAGACAGTAATATTCTCAGAGTAGCTGCACAGTTTCTCTCCAGCACTGAAGATTCTTTAACTTTTGAGTATGCATGGAGTGTATCCATTTCTTTCTTTACCATTCAGCAGATGTTGTCTGTGACATTCAAAGGCTGTTTGTACTGACATTATCCATCTACCAACATTTTTTGTCCCACATAGATCCTATGTGTGTCACTGCTACTGAGGAAGTTAACAGTGATGGTCAGTACCTTTCTAGTTTAGATGTCCTGGTTGCATCTTGTAAAGTTTCCGGTTCAGTATCTCAAATGTTAGTATTAACACTATCACTGTATAGGCATGGTGAGATATGATCTTGCTAAATGCAGACAGCTCTCAGTTCCATATTTTCTGAAGCCTGCCGAAGAACTCTTTTGTTATTCCGTATGCAATGTGTGCAACATTCCCATGGATTCCAAGATGCTTGCAGTTTTCATCGTTAGAGTTAGGGAAGATAGAATGTACATGTTCACTGTCTGGCTGCCATAAGGGCATGTATCTTCTATGTATCCACCCATAGAAAATCTCAAGGAATTCCATCTAGTCCATAAAGCCAAGAAACTTGGAAAAAGTGCCTTGAAAATGATAATCATACACACAAATATGCACATGCACTCACAGATACATGCATGCATGCATGCTTTCATACATGCATACATGCATGCAAGCATACATACATACATGCATATATACATACATACATACATACATATACATACATATGATATGCTGAAAATATGTCACTCTCAACCATCATTTTAGTCAATTTTGTGTAAGCAAACAAGTATATTCCTTACATATTTATTTATTACAATAAACTTGTGAAGTTTAATGATGTTTTTTTTTTTATAATTAAGCCCTTAAATACCAAGGATATATTATATGATGTTTATACATCAACTCTGTATAAAGATGTATAAACATCTATGAACTGTGCAGCACTTTGCATATGTGTCTTCCATTGTAATCCGAGATCAACCGATGATTAGTGAATAAATTTGATTGACGAAAACTGGCTGGAATCCTGTTGCATGTGTGTGTTGTGTGTGTGTGTTCATGTTTATGTTTGTCCGTCCTCACACTGCTTGATCACCAGAGTTGGTTTGCCTACATTCTCAGTTTGGTAAAAAAAGATTGCTAGAACAAGTATCTGACAAGACATAACTACTGGGGTAATTTGTTCAACCAGACCCCTCAAAATGGTGCCTTATCATGGCTCCAGTTCAATGACTGTGACAAGTAAAAATTTTTTATATATATATATATATATATATATATATATATATATATAAAATATATAAAATAGGACAAGAACGCAAAACATTCAAATAGACAATACGAAAACGGATGGGTCATTCGAAGCCTCTAATCTTCAGTTAAGAACCGGATCATCCTCGCAAATTCGTATTACTTTTTGTTTTTTGTACTTATTTTCGTGTAACATCGTCCATTTTTCTGTCCTTGTTCCGTATACATTCGATCCTTTTTCTAAGAAATCTAATGCTTGTAGCTTAGTTTTTCCTTGGGGCTGGCCAGATCGGAGCAATCTCAAGATTAATCAGCTGAAATTGCAAGGATGATCCGGTTTTGAATGTTTTATATATTTTTTATACATATATTTTTGCGGAGTACAAACTTTCCTCTTTTATATATATATATATAGATATAAATATATAAGTCTATATGTATATATATATATATGTGTGTGTGTGTGCATGTGTGGAGGTGCAATGGCCCGCTGGTTAGGGCAGCAGACTCGGAGTCGTCGGAGTCCCTGTTTTCATACCCTTAATTGCTTTATCTACCAAAGTACTGTCAGTTTCAATAACTGGTCCATCTTTTGGATTGGCATTTGGCAGACTCTTTTTCTCCCTTTCATAGTGGCTTCTCCACTCTCTCTCTTTGCAGCATTATTGAATACAAGTGAGCCACCATCCATGCAGACACCTTTGTCTCCTATGACATCACGATTCTCTCTCACACACTGTCTTACAATATGAAATACCTCAAGTCCTAGGTCCTCATGATGCAGAATATTGGCAAATTTTTATACATATATATATATATATATATATATATATATATATATAATATATATATATATATATATATATACACATATATATATATACACATATACATATATACACATATACATACATGAGTATCTTTATATACATACGTATATACTAGGTGGCATACGCGGTAATACCAGGGGTTACAGATGTTCTATTGAAACGCCTTATTACTCTGATATAAGAAGCACTTTCGTTATAACTGCCACAAAAGGTATACTTTCCACCATGAAAATGTACAAAAAACTCAGCTGGATGGGGGAGAGATTTTATGTATACAAACATATGAATGAAGTGTTTGAAGAAAGTGCAATGATAATGTTCACAATCACCAATGGTTGCTCTCAGTAACTGCCTTTAGCTTACGGAGTTCTCGTTTTTATAACTATTGCAAAACAGCCACAAGGACAGACACACTGTTGAGAACAAATGATTTCATTGTTTGTTTGAAGAAAGTGCAATGATAATGTTCACATTCACACATGATTGCTCTTAGTAACTACCTTTAGCTTATGAAGTTCTTGTTTTTATAAGAAAAGCAACCAGAAGGATAGGTATATTATTGAGAATAAATGATTTCGTTGGAGGTCTGTTATCTCCATTCCAGCCCTTGGTGGCCTAGAAGAGGTTAGAAGGGTCAAGGCATCTGGGAAATGTATAACTGCTGTCATTCACAGAAAAACTATTGTTTTACCGTGAGAAAAGTGCTTTTGAAGTGTTAAGTGAAATTTGGCAATCGAGAATTGCCACTACAAATATGTTGTGGAATAAAAATTTATCTACTCTCCTGGAAAAAGTGTAACTGTAAAAATGCAGAATTATCAAGAGTAATGGGCATTCAAAAAAGTATGCATGTATAGAAATGCATGAATGAAGTCTTTAAGGTTTAAGATTAAATTAAGGAAGTGCAATAATAATGTTTAGCAGTTCAAAATTGTGAGTAGTGAAATGCAGAATTAGGTCGGCTGATTGTGAGAATCAAATATTGATCGCTTTGCTAAAAACTGCAGGTGGTATGGGTTATTTCCTTGGGTTGTTTAACTAAAATATAGTATAATGTAGTAGATAGAAGGATCCTATTATCAATATTTTTCAACAATCTAAGTATGTCACCAGGTTTCCAGAAATGAGTTCTACTCACGTATGGAATAAAGTATAAAAGTGATATTGTCTGCCAAAATTAGAAGTTGGACACACAAGAACTCAATATTCAAAGTAATTGAACAAAACAATAAAATGGGTTATTTTCCTTGAGTGTTTATACAAGACATTGTGCAGGTGCTATGGGTCATTTCCCTTGGGTGTTTCAAAAAATTTAGTTATATAAGGTAGATATAAAGTTCCCTTCTAGGAGCCGTATTACCATTTTTTCAACAATCTAAGTATGTCATGAGATTTCCAGACATAAATTCTACTCACTTGTCAAGTTTCATAAAATCAATAAAACGATGTAGGAGGAGTTAGCTAACATTGCCACAAACAAACACATACCGATTTTCCATATATGTAGGATATATAATATATATATATATATATATATATATATATATATACAATATATATATATGTATGTATAATATATATACATATATATTATATAACATATATATGTATATATGTATATATATATATATATATATATTATATATATATATATATATATATATATATGTATATATATATTATATTAATAATATGTATATATATATTGTATGTATATATATATATATATATATATATATATATATATACATATACATATATATATAAGAAATCAAATAGGTTAAGGTTCAATACAGCTGTTTCAGGTGTGTCTTTTATTGATGAATAAACCAATCACACACAAAAAAAATTGTTCTCAAGTGAATTAAAAATGAAAAATTTGAAGTTTGATTCAGGAAAAATACCAAGATGTTTAAACTGTGTTAACCCTTCCATTTTGCAACAAGAAGAGATTGAAGTATACTGAGGCATAGCCAGAATACATTTATGCAAGGGTCATAAAACTATCAACAGACAAACCCACACGAAATTATTTGTTTAAAGTTTAAACTTAGCTGTTTCTTGAAATACATACCAATACATATATCTAAAACAAAGTTTTCAGGGTCCCTTCAAATACTTTTGTGGATCCCCTGTTTACTATTTTGTTGCATGGATCTCCCGAAAATCTTATATGGACACTTAGGGGCTACATGGCCCCTGGTTGAGAAACACTGGTTTAAACAAATAATTTGGCATGGCTTTATCTATTGATGATTTTGTGACTCTTACACATGAAATTTGGCTCTAACTTGGTATACTTCATTCCCTTACTTGTTACCACATGTGAAAAAGTACTGCTACACACGCATCCTAGGATTATATCCAGAAGATCTTCCAAATTATTAGCAAAATTCGTTCACCAATTTGCTCTTAACAACCTTTTGTTTATAAACATGTCTCTTCTCACTGCTTCTTCTAAAACTACTAGAATAGAATCTCTGCTCTCTGACATAGCTAGTTACATACCATCCTCTTTCTAAGCCAACCTTAAAGAGTTGCTCCTCTTCTTGCCACCCATATTGTGTCACATTGCATTAACTATACCCACTCCTTCCTTAGAAAGTCAACACTCTGGAATTTCTTTCATGCCTGTCTATCTGTATATATTGACATACTGATGTACAAGCTGCATATAAACTCATCAATTTACTACTTTTGAGAGTCTACACAGGCCAGGAACACACCCTTTCATCCAACTAAAGCACAAAAACAATTTCATTCTTATAACAATTTATTTATTCATTTTGTAGTAAGATATAAGAGGAATAATACTGGATCTGAATAAATATTTGCACATGCAATTTACCTATGTAAAAAAGAGTGAAGTAATTTTATCAGAATAAAACTATAAGTTCGATTTCTTTTACAAATACACATTCTAACAATTTGGATTTGAATGTTCTTGCTTCTTAGAAGAAAGTTAAATCAAATTCTACTGAAATGGTTAATAGAAAGATAAAATAATACTTGAAGAAACTATAATTCATCTTTATTTACTGAGTTAAAATTATAGCGATAATAAAAGCGTTTAGCAAAATTAGGTTAAGAAAAGTAGATATAAAAGTAAAAGTACTGAAGTAGTGAACACTTTGTCATGAATTCAAATCTTACTGCAGACATTGTGTTATATCAATGAGTAAGGCTCATAACACTGCATGAAAAAATGTACATAAAATTGAAGGAAAAAATGTCATTTTCTAGCAGAGAAATCAATACAAAATAGATTATAATATGAACTGAAAACTCATACTGAAAAATTATGTTCTAGTATAGAAAGACAACTGGGTAATGCCATTAGTAGGAGAAGTTGGGAAGGTAAAAGAGCAGAATGAAGTATTGTATCAAAATAAAAACAGGGGACACTAAGCTAAATAAGAGAAATTAATAGAAGTCAAAAGCATTTATGAACAACACATGAGAAAATGAAAAGTAACAATGAAGAAAATGAAAATGAAAAGATAAGAAAATGAGACAGGGTGAAAGGGTAAGAGTTTTTAATAGATTACATAAACCTTAAAACGCCTGAAGAGATAAACCAGAAGAAAATTATGTATCTTACAAAAAATGCAAATTTAGTATTTTCAATTTATACCTTAGTTTAAGCCTGTTTACATACACATACACACATGCACAGAGACAGAGAGAGAGAGAAAAAAAAAGGGAATTGACTAATTATAACAAAGGAAATTAACTGTTCTTGAAAAGCCAGTTTACATTCTTATGTAATTATTAAAAAAAAAGGAACAAATCTTTGTCTGTCTTAGGATATGAAGCTAATTGGAAGCAAATTGACTTATAATTTGGTAATTTTGTCAGTTCTTCTTCTGTGTGTGTGTGTGTTGTGCGAGTGCATACACACAAAAAACAGGCTTAAACTAGGATATAGATTTAAAATTCTAAATTTGTATTTGTTGTAAGATACATAATTTTCTGCTGGTCTATCTTTTTTAAGTGTTTTGATGTTTATGTAATCTATTAAATACTCACCTTTTCACACACTCATTTTTTCACTCTTTTGTTTTCATTTTCTCAATTGTTACTTCTTCATTTTCTCCTGTCTTGTTCATAAGTGCGTTTGACTTCTATTAACTTCTCTTAATTTAGCTTGATGTCTGTGAGATAGTTTTTAGGTAGAAAACAAAGCAAAGCTAGTTATAACATATTTAAAGCATGGAGAGTTAGAAAATAAACTAGAAATAAATAAGCAGCTAAAAACATCATGATATTAATTAATGATAATATTTTGATATTTTTATCAGCTCTGAATATATTTTGGCTTTATTATGACCTTATTAGCAAAGACTAGCCTTGATAGTACTTGCTGAAATAGTGATAAAATTACTAATTAAAATGCGCAATAATCCATATTTATTTGAATAGAAAAATAGAATTGGTAAGAAATTAAATACTTCAAGGTATTTATTTAAGACAAGAATAATCAAGCACTTTTGCAGGAACAATGTGATAACTGTTCACAAGCAATGACAAACTTAACATTGGAACATCTCTAACATGCATTATTGTTGGAAGAATTCCATATATGTACAGTGATCTTTTTCCTTTTAGTAAATATATTACAATGGTATAGCATATAAGGTGAAGTATTTCTTTATAGAAAGAATGGTTAAATGTGGGTATAAAAAACACATAGCTTCACAATCACCAAGAAGAAAATGAATTCTAGTACACATAATTTTAGTATTTAAAAAAATGACCTTGGATTTAAAAGGGCTGAAAAAATTGAATTTAAAACTTGATAATATCAAGGATTATAATTCTGAATTTATGTATGTATAAATGTGACAGAATGAAATCTGAATACGCTGATTTCAATGCAGTAAACTAACAAAGTATATAATGAACTTTTGTAAAGTGAACATCACAAATTTTAATCATGAAGTTGTAAATGGTTTCAAGAATATGTTTAATGTGGAAAAAGCCCAATCATAATTGCTGGTCATTTGTAGAAAATTGGCATGAATTCAAATTCTTAATTTTTTTTCAGGAGATTATTCTAAAATATGTTCCAAAATCAATGATATTTATAACTATGTTGCTAAATATTCATACTGTGTTTAAATGATGATGACTCATATAAGAGGAAAGAAATACTGAAATTTAACTGGGTTTACTTCATTGATGCAAATGTTTAGTTATAGATAGACATTTATAAAGACTGAAGATAAATCAAGAAATTGTCATGAATTATAATACAAAAACAAAGCAGTTATAGCATATAACAGAAATCAATAATTTATGGTAGTATCAGATATTTAGTTCAAATCTTCAGTGCTTGCAAAAGTGTCCATGAAATGATGACAAAGAGACTGATTGCTTGCTCACAAGGTTTCATTCAGTTCTGGAAGCTTCTAGGTTCCTTTTGTTCATCTGTAGAACATAGACCTTCATTGGTAACCTACAAAATGAAAGAATAAAAATGCACACGAGATCCTGATCTCTTAAACAGTTATTTGATGCTTGGTAATTTTGAAAGTAATTACATGCTTTGCAGAAAAATAATTGGAAGTAGTAGTAGTAGTAGTAGTAAGGTTATAAACAAAAAAGATGTGGGTGCAGATCCTATCATGTAATCCTTTAAAGGCTGACAAATGGTTCGCTGTTAGGATGAAAAGCATTACAGATGAGCTGTCACCCTGAAATATTCCTGTAGATAATATAACTTTGTTAGTGACTATAGTGGTAGCTCCAGTTCTTATTGATAGTTCTTGTGGACCATGATGTTGTCAGTCCCTTAATAACAATGAATATATCATTTAGAACCTCAACAGAATGAGGTGACTCTCTTATCCATAAGTAATAAGCAGAATCAAACTTCTTAGAGTCTAACCATACAGTCAATAAGTTTTAGCAATGCTGTTTTGTTACCTTAGGAAGGTTATAAGAAGCTATTCATCCCAGCCTAAGTCCTTTCTTTCTCTTGCCTACTCTTCAGCCACCATATTGCTTATTCCAAAGTGGACGTGGAGGAATGCATTCAAGAAACTGTATATAATTCATATATAACCTTCAAGTATGCCATGAGTTGTAGTTTTTGGTCATAATGCCTCCTCGTGTTTGCAACTAGTGTTGTATGTGCAGCTTCTGTCAATCTAGTACATTAATTTCAGTGTTAATTGTTCCTTTGAACAGTTTTTTTCATGGGTTTTCCTATAGAACATGTGCTTTCTGTACCAAAACATCTCTCTCTCCCCCTGAGATTTTCTGGTTTGGTAGATTTTGCAGCAACTGTCAGGGGAGTTTACAGTGCGATTCTGATGTGGGGATGATGAGAGCAAATTTTCTTGGTAATGGTTGTTTATTGTCAGTTGTTTGGGCACTGAAGTTTGGATAGTTGGAGTATTATAGATCAGTGAAAAAATATATGAAAGTGTTAGAATTTACATAAAGTTTTAATATTCATGAGAGAAAAAGGTGTAATAGATATTTATTTGAGATGTGCATGTTGTGTTTTGGGGATCTTTAATCTTAAGAATATTACTTTTCATGCTCGCATTTTTCCATGTAATCCATGATTTTTCCACGCATTGCTGTTATAAGAGTTAGTTAATAATGTGTCAGTTAATAAAATACTCAAAGATATATTTCAATTTTTCCATGTAAGTGATGATAATATTTCAATTTTTTCATGTTTAATTTAATATATGTTTTGATTGAATTAATGGCTGGATTTTTACTATGTTGTTGGTTGCACAATGGCTCACCAAATGTTACAAACAACAAGACCCCAAAACCATCAGTTACCAGACTCACCTTATGTAACCTAATTTTGCAATAAAAAATGACTACTATTGTACTGTCAATTTTATGCAAATATTTGGTTTTTCATAAATTAAAACCATTTTATAAACCAAAAAACTATTTTTAATTTCCAATTTAAGAAAATGTTCTTGTTACTTTTTTCTATTTATGAATTTGGTTCCTAAATAATCATTAATCAATCATACAATCTTCGTCTTAAATTAATTTTTAGTTACAATTCCACTGATTTTGTTTTTTAATTTGTTTACATTTTTTTCCATAAATGATAAAACAATGTCAGGCAATTTGGGAGGAAATTTAGTATGTCTTTTTGTAATGATGTTGTCATTGATTTCATCCCATATATCATCTCTAGTTTTAATCAGTGTGACCTGCTCTAGATGTTGGTCCTCTATGAATAACAGCAGCTTTTAGAGGAAATTTGTGCCAAATATTTGCTGCCTTTTTTATCTGAAGTTCATTATATCACATTTGATTCTTTTTTCCATATTAAAATTTTGATTAATTAAAAATCTATTAATTTGAATAACAAGATATTTAAATTCAGGAGGAAATTCAATTCTGGAAGTAATTTCATGTTCAGTATTGAGTGAACATGTTTCACAATTTTTTGTAAGTGAATATGTTGTGGTTTTAGTAATCAAAATTTAAATTGTCGAGGACCATTAGTTGGTTGCAGAAACAATTCTTCTTTTAATCAATAGGTAGTTGTGATTGTCTACCACAAACAATTGTATTGCAGTTGCAAATTATATTTATAAAGATGTTGCAAGTATGTTGATGCAATCTAATGCATCTAGCAGTGTCATATTTGATGAATGTAAACTTTTGTTGAGATTACATTTGAAGATAAAGATAAATTTTTCTTTCCAAAATTCATGACTATTATTGGCTTCTATCATTAAATCTTCCACCAATAATCCTTTCTAAATTTGCATCAGTGTTTTGAATATGATAAAGAATATTTGCACGTGTGATTTAGGAAGGGGGATACTTTGGCTGCTATTTTTAGCATGTTGAGCGACCAGATAAAGGCTCTTTCATTGGTTTGATTGCGTGATGAGATTTTTAAACATATATGTAAAATGTATATTTATCATCAGCAGAAGTTTATTATATATGCAATGAAATTTTAACATCTTCAAAGTTTTAATTTCAATCATACATATATATTAAGCTGCTATTCTACTCAAAGAAAGAATGAGCCAAACTATTTGCTAATCTTGCTCTAATGAATGTAATTTTTTCTTAATAAATTGCTTATATACTTACCAGTAGGTTCTTTGAAACGTTAACGTAAGTACCATCCATGCCTATAAGAAATTAAAAAAAGAACAAATAGCATGGCTATAAATAATATTTAAATTAAGATAGCTGTGTACTGATTCTACCATAATAAATACTAATGAGATAGACTCAAACACACTCACACATACATACATGCATATTAATACACAAAAAGTTAGAGAGTGACATTTTTCGTAATAGTTAGCTGTCTGTCTATTTTAAAGATAGGTTCTAAGATCATGCTGTGTACTAACAATATTGATTGTACTTACTTCGTTGTCCCATTTCTAAATATTTCGGCTCGCTAACCTCAGCACATTGTTCTTCCACAGCATCAAGAAATTAATTTAAAAAATAGGCATATTTATTGTTTGGAGATGATGATATGAATATTTTGATGATACACAGAATGTAGCTGTTATATATATGTATATATAGTAGAATAAGAAATAGAAAGCCATTAGTACAGTATTATATATTTGAAAATCTGAATAGAAATGGCGTTTTTGATAATTTTTCCACTTTAATAATTAGATGTCTAGAATCTAGTTAGTTTCATACCTAAAATCAGCTCCCTTTAATTTTGCTCAGCTTGTTTTCAATTTTGGTGTATTGATACTGTTCTGTATTTTGATTATGCTCAACCAATTACTTTATCTCATAAATTAAAGAATCTGATGTTATTGGAATTAAAGTTGGGAAAATCTGATCAATTTTAGCCAATCAACAGACAGTGAGGCATTAACAGCTAGTTATCATGTTAACCACACATTGTGCTGATTCTTTACACAACGAGATTCACTTCATCCACATGTTTTGTTTGTGTATATCACTGTTTTTTTAAAATTTTCTGGAAGATTTATATCTATCAATTAGAATTTTATTGTAAATGTTTTTCATCAATTTTTTAATATTTACTTATTCTTTTATATATTTTTCATATATATTTTACATATATTTCATGAAGTTTTTCTGTGTTTTTCTGTTTTTACTGTTGCTTTGAATAGCCACATCCACATTCAAGCCATTTTTGTACCACTCTGAAGGAGATTTTGAAAACAGAGGTGGATGCAATAAATTATAAAGTCACTCCTAGATGTGCTCCATTCTCTGATGCCCAGACATTCTCTGTCCCCCCTCTCTGTCATTTCTACTGTACTATATGGCTTCTGCTCCTTGCAGCTAGCTGAGCTCACCTCACCTCTCAAACGTTCCCATCCCATTTGCCTCTTCTCTTTTCATTATCCCTCTTATGTCCAACCCCATCCAGCCCTACCTAAAAGGCCTCATACTTATGGCTATGCTCAGTTTTTCCTCCCCAAAATGTTTCCCTCAAGAAATCCTTCCCTGCTCATATCTTTCCCACAAATGTTGGTTTATGAAGGTTCACAAGGCACATCAATGTCCTTAATCATTAACCTCATTCATCCAGATGGTCTGTGAAGGGCATAGGCAATGTCCCTTTTTCAAACCCAACATAGGTAGAAGACAAAATATAAAAAAAGATCAAACCAAAACTAGGCTGAAAGATTCTTGCTCAAGGTGTGATGGAGTTAGATTGAACTCAATACTAACATGTCAGGATTATGATGTGAACTTATTAATCACCTGGTCGTGTACTCCTCCCACAAACCTGTCAGAGATGTAGAAGCAAAACTGTACACGTGGTGGGCAAGTAATGTAATTGGTAGGTTTGGATCCAGCTGAGGTAGAAATAATAAACCCCATGGAACTGAAGCTGGCAGAATGAATCAGAATCAAAATTATTTCCTAAATGATATGGAAGGAAAAAAGGGCACAGAATTACGGGTTGGGATGTGAAAGACAGAGATTGTGAGGAAATTTTCCATTGTATGAAACATAAAATGATTAAAAACAAAATGAAGGAAACCTGCCCATCTCACTTTTCTTTTTCCATGAGGTATGGAACTTTGAAGGACAGTTGTTTCCAAAAATTATGTCCAGAATGGAGTGCCAGACTAAATGCTTTGTTCTATTTAGTTATGTTCCTCTGCATTCTGAATTCAAATCTCACACAAGTCAGCTTTAACTTTAATCCATCAGGTATCAATAAAATAAATTATACTAGAATAGCTTGCCAATAACATCACATTTCTCCTTTTCTTTTGATTATCTTTATTCTTCTTTTGGAAAAGGGATTATCACATTGACTCTTCTTCCTTTTGTTTTTGTACAGGTGCATTATACATGCATCTTTGAACTGCTGGGGAACAGATCCAGTTTCCCAGATCAAACAGATCAATTTGCACAGCTTATTTACAATTTGACTGCAACCATGCTTGGACACCTCTATGGGAATATCGTCTTGTCCAAGATCTTTACCATTGGAAAGTTTTTCAATAACAGTACTTGTCTCTTCCAAGGAAGGATGTTCCACTAGTTCTTCAGCACTGCTAGTGGATTCTTGATTTGATACAGATGTAAAGTGTTCAGGTATCTTTTTAGAATTTCATCTTTCCTTCTTATGAGTTGTGTTACATCATTTGAGGTAGTACAGAATCTATTCTGTACTACCTTTTTTGGACCAAACACATTTTTCAGAATGTTATACAGTGTTCTCAAGTTGTGAGAGTTAGCAGCCTGTTCCAATTCTTGGGCTTGTTTCGTCCACCAAACTTTTCATCTCATGCAGTTTTCTGCATAGATTTTCTCTAGAGATGTATAGGAATCTGGATGTTGGCAAGTATTTGTCTGAGATCCATGTCTTTTGTCTCTTGTGCAAAGTTTCTAGGAGAGGTTTAATTTGAGAATCATTCTTGTTGGTGTTTGTGCTTCACAAATCCTAGAACTACTTCAGCAGATGATTTGATGCTGTCATGTATATTGTGCCACCATATTTTAGGCATTCCTCTATTTCTGCAATCTTTGAATTTAAATGTATTTCAAAATTTTTTATCATTTCTAGATTTTTAAAGAAGCAATGTTTATTCTTGGATGTAAACTGGATTTTAGTGGCCTCTTTCCATATAGTTTAACAAATGCCTTGCTGTGAATCATTCTGTGATCCAAGTAACACTTGGATGTTATGTGAGTTCTGGTGAACCCGAAATCACTGCAATCATTGTTCTTAGTTATAACATACTCCACATATATCAGTGACCAGATCAGGGATGCTTCCAGACACTTTTGTATTTATTTGCCTACATAAACACTGCATCTGGTGCTGTTCCAGTCCCATTCATCTAGAGATCGTGTGTCTGTAGATGAAGCCTCACTGAACAGCAGAATTCAAATGCCTCAAGGAGAAGGTTGCTGGTCGGTACCAGTTTTTTTGGGAAATCAATAAATGCAGAAAGAAGAGAGTGACAGAATTATTGAAAGAGGTGACACTACTGTGGAGAGATAAGCTGAATTTTCCAATCATTTCCAAGCTCAAAAATGTGCTTCATTTGTATGACAAATGCACCTAAAAAAGACAATTTGAGCCATTAGAAGAACTGTTCAATATCAACAAAGTCTGCAATGAATGGCTTAATGCTGATGATAAAATGCTTTATTCTATCCAACTCCAAAGCCAGGGCAAAATGGGTTATTCGACAAGCAAAGCTGCAAGCAAGCACACTATCCATAATTCCAAGAGAAGATGCTCGGATGCTGAAGCCTCCCATTCTTTATCAAACTCAGCAACCCTGGTACTGACAGTGACTCTGAAGAAGAAGAGATTGAAGAGTACAATTATGGTGAAGATGACAGAGTTGATCAAAACGATATAGATAGTGATGGCACTTATTCTTCCACAAGAAGGAACAACAAATCTGCAATTGGTATGAGATTTGTAACTGAAACAAATGTCTCTACCTACAAAGCTGCGAAAATCTGCAAAGAATTGTCAGAGGAGGACATTGATATCCCAGCTCCTAGTCAGCAAGGCATTTTACAATGCACTGTTTGAGAAAGCTGGTGTAATGAAGAAACACTTGATCAATACACTAGCAATCAGAAATGGGACCTGCATTTTAATGGTAAACATATTGACGGAAATGAATATCAAGTGGTAATCATCAAGATAAAACAAGTGTAATTAAGCTGGCTGCTCTGAAGCTGTGTGGTGACAAGGCCGAGACCATTGCAGGATTGAAAAGCATCTTGGATGAATTACACTTTTAGGGTGAAATCTTAATGATTATTGTTGATACGACAAGTGTGAATACCGGATGAAAGAGTTGGGTAGTGGTTAGACTGCAGAGAATTTCTTGAGCAAATGCTATGATGAGCCACAATTCATGAGCAACAAACACCATGTCTTGGACAGAATCCTGCATATTTTCATGGATGAGGAGCTAGCTAGTGCAAGCAATTCACTCAATATCGGATATTTTCTTGTCAAAGAACTCATGACAAGTTATGAAGAACTTCAAGGCTCCTTCCAGTATGGAAATCGTCATAGTAGATCAAGCTGGTTGGAGATATGATATGAAGTTCCTGTTTCACTTAACCCATGCCTTCAAGTTCTTCCATGGAAAGAGAGACATCCCTTTCATCAAGTTTCAGAAAATCCCAAATATCAGTAATGCCAGATGGAATTTGCAAGCAATCCTAGCCCTTCTTATATTTTTACTTACGCCACATGTGAGAGATTGCATATGGTCTGCCACTTCATCTCATATGACTGTGCAGACCACTGGTTATAGAGCTGAAGATTATGCAGAGCTATCACAAACCTTACTACTCTTAGAAGACTTCTTTGAAATGCTTGACAAATCACTGGAAACAAGAGCTCTCAAAACTAAAGATCAGCAGAAGCAATTAATGCTGTGAGTGAGCAATTAAGGTCATGCAAGAACTACACACCACATGCAAGAACAAAGCTAACCTGCCATTGAGTTTCATTCTCTCTATTAGACTTGCCGCAACTTGACTATTGACTAATTTGACTTTATATGACTTACCTTCTTTTTATTATTCTGGAATGCAGAATATAATTCTTTTAACAGTTATGGATCTTTTTTCCTTTATTGTTTATTATTCTATCAGGGTCCTAGTTTTTGGAAACCCACCCAAATGCAACCAAATATAAAAATTCAAAGTTAGTCATGAGTGAACTTTTTTGAGCAAATAGAAAAAAAAAACATTGATTTTCATAGTCTTCTAGCAAAAACTCGACAGAATATGATACAGGACTACGGGGTTACAAAAAAGTTGTATCCTCAGTGCACACAGCACGTTGAGATACTGTGACCAGGTTTTGGGTAGGTGTTCTGCTTGCTATGGGCAGGTCTTCTTGAGCATGGCAGGGCACCAACCCTCCCAATCCATTGTCATCTCTTCTGTAAGGCTCAGCATTTTGAGATCAGTTTGCACAACCTCATCCCATACTGGTGGCAAAGATCTCTAACAGCATTTACTAAGACATCTGAAGATGATGCAATACTACTATTTAGTGCATCATTTTTATGAAACAAACAATTAGTATTGCATCATAATTCAACAAGTATAAAACATTGACAGCCTGCCAACTATTCATTTGTCCTTTGTAATCCTTCCACGAAATATCAAAGAATCAAAAGCTAAGCCTTGAAGAGATTTCACAATTGTTATCCAGCTTCCATAAAGAATGGGAAAAAATTATTTGTGATGAATCTTCTTTTCCTGAAGATGATAATGAAAGTGATCATGCCAATATTGCCTGTTCAGAATTGGATATGATGAGAACAAAATGATTCTTCAAATCCTTCGATGATGCATGTAGAACATTATTTGAAGGATAAGTCTGAAACTGAAAGGACTCAGGAAGAACACTATTGAAAGGGCACAAGAAGAACTCCACCCAACAATGTTTACATGAACAGCTTGGACCTTCCCTTTTTGCAACTAGATTTTAGGATTCAGCTCTTTCATCATTTATATTATTCATGAAGCCAAATCTGGAAATCCAAATATGGACAAATGCTGAAGGAACTTGGGTCTATAAAGATAAGTGAATAGAAATAAACTCTGCTGAATTTAGAAAGTCTATTGGATTGATTATTCTTATTGTAGTTTCCAAATCCAAGCATGAAAACATTACTCAAACTTAGAGTTTTAGAGACAGACACCCCCATTGCAAACACACACACACACACACACACACACACACACACATGAATGCATTAATGTACATATAAACTTATATATGAATACATACATCCACATGCACATATATATTGGTGATGTACACAAATACATAACAGGTATACATAATACTGACATAAGCAACCCATATTGATTCCTGTGTGTAGAAATCAATGGCTTCATAAAGTACAACTGTAACAACTAATGTGAAACAAACGCATACATACATACATCATCATCATTTAACGATGCTAGCATGAGTTGGATGGTTCGACCAGGGTCTGGGAAGCAAGGAGGCTACACCAGGCTCCAGTCTGATCTGGCAGTGTTTCTACAGCTGGATGCCCTTCCTAAAGCCAACCACTCCGTGAGTGTAGTGGGTGCTTTTAACGTGCCACCGGTACGGAACCCATCGGTCATGTTCGGATGGTGCTTTTTATGTGCCACAGGCACAGGTATCACAACTACAATTTCCATTTGATTTTTATTTTGATGTTGATGTATTTGACTCAGTAGGTCTCCTTAAGCACAGCAGGTCACCCTACAATCCAAGGTAAGCACAGCAGGCCGTCCTGCAGTCGAAGGTACTTTGGATGGGTTGGGGCTGCTATGTGAAGCTGGTGCAGGAAACAGCCATGAACTCACGTTATCTGTCAGGTCTTCGCAGTCACAGCATATCTCCAGAGATCTCAGTATTTCATCATTGTCTCTGTGAGGCCCAATGTTCAAAGGTCATGCTTGACCACCTCATCCCATGTATTCCTGGGTCTACTTCTACCCTGGATTCCTTCAACTGTTTGGGAGTGGCACTTCTTCACTCATCTCTCCTCATCCATCCATAGTACATGACCATACCAGCGCAAACATCTTTCTTGCATGCCACATCTGATGCTTCTTGTGTCCAGCATTTCTCTCAGAGCACTTACACTCTGTCGTCTGTGCACACTGACATTACACATCCAGCGGATAATACTAGCTTCATTTCTTTCAAGCCTACACATGTCCTCTGCTGTCACATCCCATATTTCACTACCTTGAAGCAAGGCAGTTTTCTCACATGTGTCATACAATCTACCTTTCACTCTGAGCGAGAGACCCTTTGTCACCAGTAGGGGGAGAAACTTTCTAAACTTTGCCCAGGCTATTCGTATTCTAGTGGTGACACTCTCTGAGCATCCACCTCCACTACTAACTTGGTCACCTAGGTAGTGGAAACGATCAACTACTTCTAGTTTCTCCCCCTGGAGTGTGGTGGAATCTGTTTTCTGAGTATCCATTGTGTCTATTGCCCCTGTGTATCTGCTGCGTATGAAAGCTATCTTCTCAGTTTTCCTCTGATGTTGCTACACCTCTTATGCGTCCATAGCTTACATTGGGTACATCTTATGGAGTTTCTACCTACACCTTTTCTACAGATTGAGCGGGGCCACCTACCTAAGGGTGTGTGTGATGAGTTCACCTTCCTACTTAAATAACTTTGTTCTTCGCTACATTTACTATAAGGCCTTTTGATTCTAAACCCAACTTCCACACCCAAAATTTCTTTTCTAGTTCCGGTAGTGATTCTGCTATGAGGGCCAGGTCATCAGTATAGAGGAACTCCCAGGGGCAACCCGTCTTGAATTCCTCTGTTATTGCTTGGACGACTATGATGAATAAAAGGGACTGAGGGCTGAACCTTGGTGGACCCCTACTTCTACCCGGAATTATTCACTTATATTAATATAACAAATAAAAATAAAAATATACAAAACATACAGAAATCAATGAAGAGAGAAAAGAAACAGTAAGATGATAGATGTTGACTTCATCAGGTATTTCTGTTTATTTCGAAACCTACAATGAACAGGTCATTTCACAGATGCTAAACTATAAATTTCACAGGGTAAAACATTAAAATTGACACCACTAAGTTGAGAATGCTACATCACAGAAAATTTCTGTCTCACTATTGGCTAAAAATACACAGTTTTTTTTAAAGTTTTCATCAAATTTTTTCTCCACAAGTACATGGCTTCACAGGAATAAGCATGTAAACTACATCAATATAACCGATTTTCAGATATTTGACTTCCTTTTAAGAGATGCAGATTTTATGAATGAAACAAACAAGATCTGATGTGGATAAGTTTAGAAAAAGGTAACTCTTGAATTCAGATAGTCAACCAAGGCATGGGTGAGGGCAGTTGCTGAGGCCATCGCTTCTGCTTTCCTTTTCTAAAGTTCTTTACTGGCCTGTTGCTGTGGAAGGACCTTCAAGAAAAAAGGAAGGCAGAAGCAATGGCCTCAACAACTGCCCTCACCCATGTCTTGTTTGACTAACTGAATTCAGGAGTTACCTGTTTGTAAACTTATAAACATCTAATTATTGAAGTGGAAAAATGATCAGAAAAGCCATTTCTATTCTTTTTTCTTCAAATATAATTATATATATCCACATATATGTATTTAGAAACAAAAAATACTTAAATCCAGTCAGAGTCCATGTACTGAATATGTTCTTCATCCTCTCATTTACATATTGCATAAAAGAAAAGTATTGGCTAATAAATCTATTTGGTATGAACAAGAGTAAACAAAGAGTAATTTTGGTTAATATGCCATTTCAAAATTAGACTTTGGAAAGAGGGTTCCTTAGTAAAGTGGCACCCAAAATTCTATTCTACAAGAAAAATGCTAATGGTTATGTAAAAGTAGTACTTATTGAGAGGCTGAATGTACAAAATTTACTTCACTGGGATATAATCTCAGAATGTACTAACAGTAAATTTAATTCTGTCAATATTTAGTACAGTTTGTACTTTTTCCCTCACTTCAATATTTGGTGGTGATATTACCATTAAGAGAAGCCATTCACAAATATGTTTAGAGCAATAAGGGTTTTTCTGAGATTACATTCTTGTTAGAGTTATCCATAAGCAGGAGTGATTTTGGATACTGAAGGGGAAAAGCTGATCCCATTTACCTTTGGAAATCTGTTCCATTTTTTGTGTCTCATGTCTAAGCAAGTATCTACTGAATTCAATATTAGTTGTATACCAATTTGGGTTATTTGTTTAAATAAAACTTTAAAAATATATGCATATGAACTGCATTAATAAAGGTAAGATAAATAAAGGTGTAAAATATAAGTTACATATGAATGTTTGCAAGAAGTTCTTTGCATATGCAATGAAATTTTAACACCTTCAAAGTTTTAATTTCAATCATACATATATATTAAGCTGCATATTCTACTCAAAGAAAGAATGAGATATTTGCTAATCTTGCTCTAATGAATGTAATTTTTTGTTAATAAATTGCTTATATACTTACCAGCAGGTTTCTTTGAAACGTTAACGTAAGTACCATCCGTGTCTTTAAGAAATTAGAAAAAGAACAAATAGCATGGCTATAAATAATATTTAAATTAAGATAGCTGTGTACTGATTCTACCATAATAAATACTCATGAGATACACTCAAACACACTCACACATACATACATGCATATTAAATACACAAAAGTTAGAGAGTGACATATTTCATAATAGTTCGCTGTCTGTCTATTTTAAAGATAGGTTCTAAGCTCATGCTGTGTACTAACAATATTGATTGTACTTACTTCGTTGTCCCATTTCTAAATATTTCGGCTCGCTAACCTCAGCACATTGTTCTTCCACAACTTCAAGAAATAAAATAAAAGGCATATTTATTGTTTGGAGGGTGTGATTTAAATATTTTGATGATACACAGAAAGTAGCAGCTATATGTAGATAGTAGAAAAAGAAATAGAAAGCCCTTGGTACAGTATTAGTTATCTGAAAAACTGAATAGAAATGGCTTTTCTGATAATTTTCCACTTTAATTATTAGGTGTTTATAAGTTTAGAGAAAGGTAACTCCTGAATTCAAATAGTTACCCAAGGCATGGGTGAGGGCAGTTGCTGAGGCCATTGCTTCTGCTTTCCTTTTCTTTTTGTAGTTCCTTCCTGGACTGTTGTTGTGGAAACCTTCAAGAAAAAGGAAAGCAAAAGCAATAGCCTCAACAACTGCCCTAAATCATGCCTTAGTTGACTAACTGAATTCAGGTGTTACCTGATTGTAAACTTATAAGCATTCAGTTATTGAAGTGGAAAAATTATCAGAAAAGCCATTTCTATTCTTCATTTTTGTATTTGGTTTGCAAAATTCTTTATATGAGTTTGTGTGTTGAAGCATATTTTGTGGTGTCTGGGGAGAGTCATTCTCTTTTATTGCCTTATTATTTAACACACTTACCAGTAAATTTTCACTCATTTATAATATATACATATATATATATATATATATATATATATAGTGAGAATTTACAAAAAAAAAAACAAAAGACAAAGATCGGTGTGTAAACAACAAACAGATGTTTAATGCTCAGGAAGTGAGAAAGTCTTTTACGTTTCGAGCATATGCTCTCTGACAGAAAGGAACACAGAAAAAAGAGGGAGCGAATATAAAAAGAGGGAGAGAAATAAAAAAGGTTTAGTGGCTTGCGATCTATCATGGCGAATGATATATATATATCCGGCAAAAAGAAAATGGAGGGGATACAAAAATTACATAGATCAGCCAGTAGGCATTCTATTAAGTCTATCTATTCCAAAACAAAAGGCAGTATTATAAAAATACATACACATTCAAAGACTGTGTGCTACACAAATATATACAAGTAAAACATAAAATATCAGTTCCTTACGGCGTTTCTGCCAAGAGGCCACAATATCCTCCATCTCTTCAGTGTTCTGTAGGGATTAGTAGATAGAGTTTGGATGCTGAGTGTGCTAATGATTATGTAAAAGTAGAACTTATTGAGAGGCTGATTGTACAAAGTGTACTTCTCTAGGATATAATCTCAGAATGTACTAACACTAATTCAATTGTCAATATTTAGTACAGTATGTACTATTTCCATCAATTCAATATTTGGTTCTGATATTAACATTAAGGGAAGCTATTCACAAATATGTTTAGAGCAATAAGGGTTTTTCTAAGATAAATTTCTTGCTAGAGTTATAAATAAACAGGAGTGATTTTGGATACTGGAGGAGAACAGTTAATCACATTTACTATTGCAAATTTATTCCCATTCATTGTGTCTCATGCCTTGGCAAATATCTACTGAATTCATTATTACTTAATTATTTGGATTTTTTGTACAAATTAAGGCTTACAAAATAAATTTTTATGAACTACATCATTAAGGGTAAGGATTGATAAAAAGGTAAAATATCAGAGTTAAATAGGAATATCTGTAAGAAGTTTATCGTATATGCAATGGAATTTTAATATTTTGAAAGGTTTTTAGGTGTGGCTGTGAGGTAAGAAGTTTAATTTCCAAACACATGGGTCTGGGTTTCGTCATATGATGAGGCACATTGGGCGAGTGTATTCTGCTATAATCCTGGGCGGACCAAAATCTTGTGAATGGATTTGGTATATATATAAGGGAGTGTGTGTGCCTTTGCGTTTGATCCCCATCACCACTTGACAATTGTGTTTGTTTGTTCACATCCACATAACTTAGCAGTTTAGCAAAAGAAACCAATAGAATAAGTAAAAGGCTTAAAAATAATAAGTACTCGGGTGGATTTGTTGGACTGAACCCTTGAAAGTGGTGCCTTAGCATGGCTGCAGTCCAATGACTGGAACAAATGAAAGACATGCATTAAGCTGCCTCTACTACTCAAAGAAAGAGTGAACCAAAATTTTGCTAACTCTTGCTCTAATGAATGAAATTTTATTATTCGATTGCTTATATACTTACCATCAGGTTTCCTTGAAACATTAACGTAAGAAATCTTCATGTCTTTAAAAAATTAGAAATAAAAACAATAAATAGCGTTATGTTAGTATTGTGTTGATACTACAATAATAAATGCTAATGAGACAGACTCAAACACACTCATACACACATATTAAAAGATAAAAGTTAGAGAATGATACATTCATGACTGTTAGCTTTCTGTTAATGTTTAAGATAATTTCTAAGATCATGCTGTGTACTAACAATATTGTTTATACTTACCTGCTGGTTTCAATTCTAAATAACTGGGCCCACTAGCTTCAGCATATTGCTCTTCATTAGCTTCAAAAAATTATATAAAGATGTGCACATTTATTGTTTGGAGAGGATAGTTTTAATATTTTGATATTGTACAAAAAGTAACTAAAAAAAATAAAATACTAGTGAGATCTGTGGAAATTCCACAGAACGAAAGAGATTAAGCAAAGCTATTTAAGAAAGAAAGGATGATTGTTATTTGTATTTTGCTAAGTGATTTCACTTCCAGTTGCAAAATAGTATATGATTTTGAAATTTCCTTCTGCTAAGCACCTTATATTTCTCTCTTTCTCTCTACCTCTTCAACAAACATTTTAACCATGTAATTCCCCTCTTCATGTCTTTAACATTTCCCTCTTTCTCTTTCCACCCGACAGTAAGTCATTAACACTTCTCTCTCTCTCCCACTTTCCTCTCATCATAGTTGTGTCTTGCTCTTTGCCTCCCCCTTCAACTAACTACGTGATGCATTTGACCTTAGTGTATTATTATACTCCTCTCTTCTTCTTGCTTCTCTACCCACATTTCTCCCTCTTTCTCTCATTCTTACTCAACCTCTCACTCATTCCACTTCCACCTCTCTAACAAACTAAAGTATAACAGGTGAACAAACAAGCAAATTATTATATAGTGTATATTTTATATGCAACAATGTTTTCACACATGCTACCCCAAGAAACCGAACTAAATCAGCTCTTCTAAACTGCATCTTTCTCTTCTTCACATTTCCTCTTCATGCCATTAAAAACATCTCCTAAGTATGGTTCACCTCCTATTGACATTTGTCCTTTATCCTTACCATCAATGAGCTAACCTCCACTATTGTTATTGATTTTCCCTTTTTCCACTACTCACCACATCTAACATCTGCTGCCACTTCCAACAGACATCCATTCCATGTTCATACCACAAATGATCCTCCACCCTTCAAATCGGTATCCCTTTCTTAATTTCCCCACCAATCACAACTGCCAGCCCCACAACTCATGACCCTATAATGAGCCCTCCATCATTCTCCTGTCGAAAGTGCTATTCTGCTGCTGTAAGAGACAAAAACAGAATACACCATACATTTATACCATACATATTGCCATCTCTGTACTGTGAGTTGCCACTTCCTTTCCTTTGTACTATTTCAGTCAGCATCTATTTCTTATTCTTACTGTGTCCACTTCTATACGTAAATCCTTTCCTGTTCATGATTTATTAAAACTCCTATGTTCATTTGACCTGTTTTATTCCATGGTTTGTATTCACCTCCTTTTCTCCCAAACTCTTACAACCTTACACACCAGCATCCCTGATTCTGAAGTATCATCACTATAAATACAGAATGGAAGAAGATATGAGAGTGGAGGTCGAGTATACAGCACGAATGTGTGTATGTGTATATATATATGTATATGTGCGTGTGTGTGTGTGTGTGTGCGTGCGTGTGTGTGTGTATGTATGCTTCTCTGGAGACTGTCAGAATGATATAGATGTCTCCAATGAGAACCCAATAAGGTTCGAAAATCGATTAAGGTTGTTAATTGTATTTTTTCAGTCTGCAGAGAAATGGCTAAAATTTGCCCTGTTTATAATTATACCATATTACATATATATGTATATATGTGTGTGTGTGTGTGTGTATATATATATATACATATATATATATAATTCATAAATGAGGGCAAAGGAAAAAATTTCTAAGGCCAAATATGCCGAAAAATTGGACATATTGTCCATTAACCATATAATTTTTTCACAATACGCACGCTACTCGAAAAAAGGTCGACAGAAATTTCTAAAAAATTCCATTATTACCGTATCGGACCGATTTCAGAGTTAGCTACTAAGAGCCCTCTCTTCATCAGTGATACATGTGGCAAAAGAAATAAATGAGATACTTACTCATACCCATGGGTATGAGTAAGGATCTAACTCTGAAATCGGTCCGATACGGTAATAATGGAATTTTTTAGAAATTTCTGTCAACCTTTTTTCAAGTAGCGTGCATATTGTGAAAAAATTATATGGTTAATGGACAATATGTCCAATTTTTCGGCATATTTGGCATTAGAAATTTTTTCCTTTGCCCTCATTTATGAATTGTTTATAAATTTAACCGTTAAAGGTACTTTTTAATATGCTGGCCATTGATAAAATTTTCTTCGAGAAAATATATTTTTCGAAAAGAATTTTATCCTCACATTTAATATATATATAGATATATATATATATATATAATATATATATATATATATATATATATATGCATATATATATGTATATATATATATATATATATGCATATATATATGTATATATGTGTGTATGTGTATATATAATTAATGAAGGCAGCAGTTTGCAGTGTTTCACCAAAAAGGAAAACTATAATTGTCACTAAATGTGACTAGTGTGTTAGAAACACATACATTGCTAGAAATATGAGCTAAAATGCTCTAATGTGTAAGTGTACGTATGTATATATATATATATATTTATATACAGTGGGGGGAAATAAATATTCGTATATGTCAAAATTCTTTATCTATTTAATTTCTAATGAACATAAATGGAATATACCAATACTATATTTGCATACACATGTGCATAAACTAAGAATATGCAAAAGAAACTAATAAATTATAGTAACTAAGGAATTTATATACAATTATAAATATTTAGGGTTGGAAAAAGTATTCATACAGAATAAATTTATGATTTTCTATGCCACAAAATACTGTTAAAATATTTTTTTTTTACTAGAACTTTCTCGTTTGTTCCAATAATCTTATCAGTCGTCAGTTTTAAGTATCAAAACGCTAGCTTCTTCATTCAGCATTGAGACAACATAAAGTAGTATCGTAATAATGGCGAAAAGTCAAGAACTCACAAATTCAGTGAAAAACTTAATTATTGAACAGAGGAAAGCAGGTAAAAGTTACAGGAAAATATCAGAGACCCTTTGTATTCCATTTTTTACCATATCTTCATTTATTCAAAGATATAAAAAATATCGGGAACTGTTGAAAACAGAATAAGATCTGGTGCACCACGCAAGATTTCCCCTAGAGCTTTAAGAAAAATGAAGCGAAGAATCGAAAAAAAAAAAATGCAATGATCACCAGAAAGGAGTTGCAAGAAGATTTGTTAGCTTCAGGGACTAGTGTTACACTACAAACAATCAGCAATGAACTTCATAGGAATGAACTGAAGTTACGCTCTCCTAGAATAACTCCACTGTTGACTAAAAGGCATAGAGATGCCCATTAAAAATTTGTTTTTTTGAACATAAAGATAAAACTGATACATTCTGGGAAAATGTTCTATAGACAGACAAGTCGAAAATTGAATTGTTTGGATGAAATTTCGCGTAGCCATGTTTGGAGGAAAGATAGTACTGCCTATTCGCCGAAAAACACAATTCCTACCATAAAGTTTGGAGGTTGCAACATCATGGTGTGGGGGTGTTTCTCTGCAAATGATACTGGCAATTTACATGTGATAGATGGTGGAATGAATGCAGAGATGTACCAAAATATTTTGAACAATAATTTATGGGACCCTGTAGAAAAACTCCAGCTTTGTGAAGGGTGAGTTTTACTACAGGATAACGACCCTAAGCACACAGCGAAGTCTACCAAAACATGGATAGTCGATCACAATATAAAATTATTAGAATGGCCAAGCCTGTCACCTGACTTGAACCTCATTGAAAATATGTGGTGTTATTTGAACATTAAGATTCATTCAAGAGCCCCAACGTGCATTGCAGATTTGAAGAAAATTTGTCAAGAAGAATGGGAAAAAATTCCTAAAGAAACATGCAAGTCATTGATTAAGAACTACAAGAAGAGATTGGTTGAAGTGGAACTGAATAATGGTTATGCTACGAAGTATTAAATCAGAATTATCAGTTATTTATGTTCTGAACGAATACTTTTTTCACCCCTGAATATTTATAATTGTATATAAATTCCTTAGTTACTATAATTTATTAGTTTCTTTTGCATATTCTTAGTTTATGCATGTGTATGCAAATAGAGTATTGGTATATCCTATTTATGTTCATTAGAAATTAAATAAATAAAGAATTTTGACATATACGAATATTTATTTCCCCCCACTGTAAACATATATATATATATATATATATATATATATATGTACAGGGAGGTGTTTTGGGACTATAGTTTGCATTCATGTGATGATTACCATATAATCTGTAATACCTATGTATATCTGGTGGGTCATTGTTCATGCATTTTTTCAGGAAATATGGCACACACAAACACTGATGTGCACAACATAAATCAGATGAGGAGTAGGAAAACAGCCAAACCAGAAAAGGTAATGTAGTATGTAACTGCAGATGGGAAAATGAATGCAAATTTAATAACAATTGCATGGTAAAGAACGTAATTTACAAATGTGAAGTGATGATAAGTGCACTAAAATATGTGTACATTGGTGTAACTGGAAATACCATGAAAAATTGTCAATGAAATAACGAACTGGAGTAGAACATACAACTAACTGGTCTAGAATAAAACGTTAGGCCATACAATAGAACACTGTGGGTGAGTAACATACACCTAGAAGAAACTCTGAAGATCATTACATTCAGAAACTATGTAATTAATAGGCATTAAGAAGTAATTGTATCATGCAAACATAAGATCAAAGCATCCTTTCTAAGATTCGAATAGAACCTTAAGAAACAGAGAAACACTAACAACCATTAGCGTCTAACTGAACAATAGAAGGAATTTGTAAATGAACGAAACAAAACTATCTGGACATTATCATTTTTGTAAATCTGATGTGAATCCTAAAATGGAATGGCTCTTGAATGTATGGGTTGGGGATCAGACTCATTGGAGTATACAGAAAAGCATAATGGTAAATATAAAAAAATAAAAGACAGAAAAAAGCAATAGTTTGATTGAGGAGTTGCAGAAAAAGGAAGGTGAAACCTGTAATGAATATCTATTCCTATCTACAAAAGAATGATTTGAAGGGTTTAAGAAGTACTTGAATTCATACAACATAAAAATGATTGTGAAGCTGCCAATGCAGACAGAGAGACTGCATCTAATTATCCTGAGTAGTTGATGACAAACATTGCTGACAGTAAGTATACAATGTTGATGAAACTAAACATTTTTGCTATAACTATAATTTCTGAAGGAGAAAAATCAACACCAGGATTTAAAGCTTCCAAAATTCATCTGACACTCTGGGAACAAATGCTGCTAGTGATATGGTGATATGAAATTAAAATTCCTACTTGAGCATCGCCCTGAAAATCCTGGGATTTTCAAGGCAACACACAAAGTTTCATATACCACTGAATTTTTGTTCAAATATGAAGAAAAGGGCTATTAAGTCCTTTCAAAGATTGTTTTACAAATATTTTTCATCCTATAGAAGGGTAGTGTCACCCAATATTTTCAACAAACAATACACAAAGCTACCTAGTGAACTTAAATGAAGTTTCTGTTAGTGTAAAAGTAGAGCAAAAACTTTCTTCTTCCAGTCAATAGAACAGTGTGTGACAGCAAACATTAAGTCATTTCATTTGAGAACTTCCAAACAGCTTATGAAAACAATTGACAGGAAAGAAACTTATATTTAGAGACATCTGGAAGAAGTTAAGCATAATGGGAGCTGTGGATAATGTAGACGAGTGATGGGACAAAGTGAAACCCTAAAATTTGAATGGTGATTGAAAAAATATATGACCAGACTGCATCTGTGACTTTATAAAATTTCCACAAGCAGAAGGCCTATATCAAGTTTGGAAAGATGTTTTGACACTTGCATGTAATATAGGATTTTATGATGTCAAAGAAGATGACGGAGCTGAGTTGCTAGGGTACCATGGAGAAAGTATATTTAATGAAGAACTGATGCCCTCAGAAGAAGAACAATCTGAAAATATAGATAAGAATATAAGAATTCCTTCAAATCTCTTTAAATTATCTGGAAAAAAGATATTGGTAAGAGGTTCACCCTTATAGTGGAAGGCCTGCAATTGTAACATTAACTACAACACTTATCATGAATGTAGCATAAAAATTGTGAGAAGTATTTACAATGAGCTCACTTCCTACACCAAGGTATGATGTACCACAAACACTAAACAATCTTGGATGAGTTCTGAAACTATCAGACAGAAGATACATCATCCTGGTAGCTTTCATACCACCACCACCACCACCACTTCTCACACAGTAGTCAACATCTTTATGGTAATATTAGAATTCTTATTCACTTTCTAAAGTGTCTCTTTTCAGATGTTCTCATGTATACTTATTGCTCTGTGTATGATTAGGAATTATTTTCCTGCATAAAAGGGATCATGTTGGAATGCATTCTTACTTTATAACATGAAAATGGGAAAATGAATGTTGCTAAAGGATTCTCACTGCAACTATATTTTCATGAATGCATTACTTCCATAAAACAGAGTATTCCTGGATATATTTTATACGTCTGTGTGCATGTGCACGAGGTTCTCAAAATGACTTGCCCTCCTCAGCAAAATGAGTTGTAGAAATGCTATATTTTGAGTTCAACTGTGACAGTGACTACCCACTCCTCATACATTATACATCTATTTTCCTGCTCCAGCAGACTACCCAATCATGTCATATCTCACCTTGTCCTCACCACTAGCAACTATATCATCTTTATTACTTCTGCTGCTTGATCCTCATCATTATTCTTCTGTATCACTCTATCTACCCCAGCTCATATTTGTTGTTTCATCCACCCTTCAATCCTTCCCATTTTGGCAGTCTACTCCCTCACTCCTCATTCTCCTTCTCATACAACATTGCAAACCACTTACACATTTCTACTCAACAAGTACCTTGTGGGACCACATGGGTCCATTATCTATCTCTCTTTTTCACTCCCCACTTCCTCCACTAGATGTGGCTATTCAACAAATGTGAATAGCCACATCTTGTAAATCCCTCTACAGAAATCTGCTTGGCTCCATCCTCACAGGCTTCCCCTCATCCCCTAGCATGACACTGACATTCCAACTTTCTCAGAGTTTGCAGTCCTGCGAACTGCATGCCGACTTCAACAGTGCAAGCAGCATGAAAATGTACCTAGTCCATACTGTAAAGTGGTCAGCAATAGGAAGGGTGTCCAGCTGTAAGTACAATGCCAAAGCAAACACTGGAGCTCAATGCAGTCCTTAGATGCATGAAATCCAGTAGCTAACTTATGCCAGCATGAAACATGGTCAATAAATGATAATCTCCATAAATTCAAGTGTACATATATATGAAAGTACAGATGTGTCATTAAGAAGTCTGTATCCTCAATCAAATGGTTTCCAGTTATGTCCCTCTATGTAGCTCTTATGGCTAGTGCCCACAGGCTGGTTGAAGTCTTTTGAGTGGATGTGAAAAAGAGAAACAAAGAAGCATGTTGTTTGTTTGTGTGTGTGTGTGTGCTTGTGTGTGTGAATGAATAATAGTGTATGTTTGGGTCTCTTCGTCTTGACATCACATGATTTTTTAAAATTAGTGTCACCATCAAAGAAGCAGCATCTTTCACTTCCAAACTGAAGTTTGACCATGAGGAAATATCACCTTGCTAGAAAACAGGCTGGGGTTGGTGAAAGGAAGGTCATCTAGTTTTAGAAAATCTGTGTCAATAAATTTCATCTTATACTTGCAACCATGGAAAAGTGGACATGTAGAATGCATCTATTTCATCAGATATTCAGAGTGAAAGATTTCAGACAAACTCAAGATGGCTTGTTGATGTTAGGCCTTTAGTGGTCAGCTCAGATCATCTAGTGTTAATGCTATGGAAGCAACACCAGATATTTTCTTTATTCTTTGGTGGTAGGTTGTCATATAGCATATTTAGCGACACTAGTTCCTTGTATTGCACACCACCCATGGTAAGGTAGGACGTTGGCATGGATCAGTAGCTCAGTATCATTCAGTGCAGTATTAACACTGCAAAATCGTTTAAATTATTTTTGAGTGAATCACTCACTGGTCATTTCCTCACAAAACGTTTTGCTGATATTACGAGCAGTTTCAGCTGCTTTACATCCTTTTTTGAAGTTCAATAGCAAAATTACCCGAATATCGTGCTTTGATAGTTCCATTTCAGATGATTGTAACAATGGTGAAAAAAATAGCAATGTTAATTTATCGATGCATTTGGGCAAGTCTATGTCTGTATTATCAGATAATTGCAAAAAAATGTTTAAAAAAATCAAAACTCCGCAAAAATCCAGTACAAATTCTTCATGGTTTGAAACGTAGCTTACTTTTTACTCAACCTGATAGCAGCAGATGAAGAGATCTTCAACAGGGTTATTCCACTATAATGAAGCATTAGAAAGGGATGGAACCAATAAATTAGTATACGAACAACTTTTTTTTATCCACTGACTTTATGTTTGTATGCATCTATGAATATATGTATTCTTATTTATTCTTTTATTCCTTATTTGTTTCAGTCATTTGACTGTGGCCATGCTGGAGCATTGCATTAGTTGAAGAAATCAACTCCAGGACTTATTCTTTGTAAGCCTAGTACTTATATTGGTCTCTTTTGCTGAACTGCTAAGTTTCAGGGATGTAAACACATCAACATCAGTTGTCAAGTGATGTTTTGTGGGGGACAAACACAGATAGACATGAAGACAGGGAAAGCACCTTGCCCATCAGGAATCGCTTCTGAGATGCTTAAAATATCAGGTGGTGTGGTTTATGGTCTTGTCACCTGCATCATAAATCAGGTAGTTCATGAAAGGTTCATATCCAATGACTTGTGTAGCAGCACCATAGTCAACCACTACAAAGGTAAAGGTGATGCTTTAAACAGAAATAATTAGAGGGGTATCAAATTATCGGATCAGGTGATGACAGTTACAGAGAGGGTCATAGCTCAACTAATTAGGGAGACAGTTAGCCTAGATGAGATGCAGTTTGGTTTTATGCCAGGGAGAAGCATCACTGATGCTATATCTCTGGTAAGGCAACTGCAGGAGAAATATCTAGCCAAACATAAACCTCTGTACATAGCTTTTATTGACTTGGAGAAAGCCTTTGACAGTGTCCCCCAATTCTTTATCTGATGATCAATGCAGAAACTGGGGATAGAGAAGAGGTTGGTAAGAGCTGTACAAGCCCTGTACATAGATGCTGTCAGTAAGGTGAGGGTTGGCAACGAGTATGGTGAAGAATTCCAGATAGAAGTATGTGTTCATCAAGGATCAGTCCTCAGCTCCCTCTTATTCACTATAGTCCTCCAAGCAATAGCAGAGAAATTCAAGAGGGGCTGCATCTGGGAGCTCCTCTATGCTGATGACCTTGCTCTAATAGCTGAGTCACTGCCAGAACTAGAGACAAGATTTATTGACGACTGTATCGGTGCCACCTCACTCTCCCGCGAACATCTAGACTCCTTCCTTTCTTTCGTCAAATCTTTCCATCCTGCCCTCCACTTCTCCTGCACTATCTCTGAGACCTCTGTCTCCTTTCTTGATATTTTGGTCAGCATTCATCACTTCACTCTTACCACCATCCACTACAAACACACAGACTCACACTCATACCTAAACTTCTCCTCCTCCCACCCCAAACACACCAAGCTTTTCATCACCTATTCCCAATTCCTCCGTCTACGCAGGCTCTGTAGTGACGACCATGACTTTGAGACTCAGTCTCAACTCATGGCTCACTACTTCATCATACGTGGATATCCCCTCACCACTATCCACACCGCCCTTGCCAGAGCACGTTTCGTGGACTGTGCATCTGCTCTCTCCCGTCGAACCTGCCCTGTAGTCTCCCGCTTCCCTTTTCCCCTCACCTACCACCCCACCACCCTAACTCTCCAACGCACCATTCTCCGAGCTTTCCGGCATCTCCAGTCCAACCCGTCCACTTTACACATCTTCCCTAACTGACCCCTCCCCTCCTTCAAATGAGCCACAACCTACGAGACCTCTTGGTCCACAGCTTCTTCACCAACCCTACCTCCCACCTGGCTTGTTCTCCTGCTCCCACCCACGCTGACGCACTTGCCCTTACCTCCCCAACACCATCATCCTCACCGGCACCCATCATCGACCCTATCGCATCATCAACTCTTTCACCTGCACTTCCAGCAATATCATCTATTGCATCTCCTGCTCTCTCTGCCATTCCCTGTACATCAGACAAATGAGACGCCGCTTGGCTGACCGGTTCACGGAACACCTCTGAGACATCTGCCTCGGCAATGACACCCCAGTCTCATGCCATTTCCACTCCACCAGTCACTCCTTGCAACACCTGTCTGTGTTCGGATTGTCCTTGCACAGAGGCCATCCAGACTCCCATTTGCACCGTGAACAGGGATTAATCTTCTCTCTTCGCTCTTTTATGCCATTTGGGCTCAACTCTCCTCCCCTCTTCATCTAACCTCCTCCCTGACTCCTGCTTCTCTTCACTCCTACATCTTTACACCCCTACTCTCCTTCTCTCTTCTCTCCCCCTCCATCCTCTTTCTTCCCACCCAACTCTCCTCTCTTGCCCCAACTCCTACTTCTCTTAACTGCTACTTCTCTTCACCCCTACTCTCTTTCTCTGTTCTCTCTTACTCTTTTTTCTCTTTCTCTCTTACTCTCTCCTCTTTTATTCTCTTTCTCTCTTCTCTCCTCCTCTCTCTCCTCACATACCCACCTTCCCCTCCACCCATAAACCCACCTACCCCTACACATCCCTACTCCACCTTCCCTATACTTCCCATTCCCCCATCCTATCCCACACCCCTCCCCCACATACCCCACCTCTACCCCCACCTCCCAACAACATCACACCACACCATAATACACCATACAACAATACACATCACATCACGACACACCACCCACACACCCATCCCCACATCTTCACACCTACACATACATACTCTCTTATACACAACATGCACCTTTGTGTTGGGGGTCATCTTTACCTTGTTATCTCCCCTACTTTCCTTCTTGAGTTTGACACTTCTCTCAGGCAAAAGTCGCCATGATAGATCGTTAGCCACTACACACATTTTTTTCTCCTTGTTTTTTCTGTGTCCCTTTCTGTAGAAGAGCGTAGGCTCGAAACGTTAAAGACTTTTTCTATTCCTGAGCGTTATACTAAAACATCTGTTTATTTTGTACACCACCTGTCTTCGTCTTTTGTTTTTTGTTGTCATAAACTCTCCCTGTATATATATATATATATATATATTTATATATATATATATATATATATATATATATATATCTTATTATAAAAGGCAGATTTTATCTGCCTCCCTTGGGAGTTATACAAATCTACAATATAGGATTTCTTCAATTACAATTTACCTGCCATTTTTAAGAGTACAAGCATCGCGTCATGCCAGGTCCAGTTTTTAAAATTTAAACTCCAATAAAGCAAAAAATTTACAGAAAACTCACATTCTGGTGTGTGTGTCAAATGCTTTTCTTAGTCTGGTTTACACCACACGCAAACGCACAAACACAGTGGGCAACGAATAAAATGAAACTAATTCACTTACTGTAGTGAGTGATTCTTTCACTCTGCCTCCCACTTCTTCTTTCCACACATACACACGCCAAATATATAAATAAAATTGTAAGCTAACGTGCGTGTGTGTGAGTGTGTGTGTGTGTGTGTGTGCGCGTGTGTGTGTGCATGTGCGTGTGCGTGAGTGTGTGACAGGAAAGTTTTTTAGACGAATATAACACCTATATCCAAGTAGCAGAAAGATAAGACAGTAAGGTGTGATTTGAGGGAGATTTGGCTGCTATTTCTACCATGTCTAGCTGCCATGTAGGGGTCTCCCTCATAGGCTCATACATACATATATACATAGATAAGACAGTAAGGTGTGATTTGGGGGAAATTTTGCTGCTATTTCTACCAGGTCTAGCTACCATGTAGAGGTCCCCCTCAATTCTTTTATTCTTCTGCTTTTTCCAGCCATTGCTCTGTGGCCATGCTGGGGCAATGCCTTGAAGAATTGTAGTTTAATGAATCAACTCCAGTTTTATTTTTGTAAGCATTGTACTTATTCTATCTTTTTCCTTTGTCAAACCACTAGGTGACAGGGATGTAAACAAACAACATTCGTTGTCAAGCAGTGGTGGAGGACAATCACAAGGACAGACACGCACACACACACACATACATGCATACACATATACACACATACATACATACATACATAATATATATATGTGTATATATATATTGCAGCGTGGAAGGTGTTTGTAAGCCATTTAAGAAACACACAAAAACCGTTAGATTCACTTCAACATTTAAATTTAATTTGCCAAAATATTTTCGTCGCTTTGAGACCGCGACCTGTTCACTGACAAAAATATCGTGCTAACAGGTCGCGGTCTCAAAGCGACGAAAATATTTTGACAAATTTAATTTAAATGTTGAAGTGAATCTAACGGTTTTGTTGTTTCTTAAATGGCTTATAAACACCTTCAACGCTGCAACTGTTTTCGTTCCAGCACACGATCTCAGATCAAGTCACTTGCTATGCAAGTACATCTCTGTAACTATATATATATTTATATATATATATATATATGTATATTGGTAAAAACAGTAAGATAACAAAGAAAGAAAGAGACCTCAATATTATGTAAATAGAGGCAATCTTTATATATAAAAGTGAGGTTGTGTGTCTGTCTCCTACGATTTAGATTCCTAAACTCCCACATTTTGCGGTGCAGTTTAACCAAAGCGGGTGGTATCTTATAGTCGTGATTCATATCGAGACCGTCTGGGTATTAGCGCGCGTCTACGATGAGTCTACGATTTAAAAAAAAATTTACCATCAATTTTTCCCATTTTTATCCATTTTTGACATATATAGGGAAGTAAGTAACTCTCTAAAATTATTATTAAATCTCAGAACGTAAAAGCTACAGTAAACACCCTCCCCCTTTGTGGTTAGCCATATTGAGATGGCTATTATACTTTACATCTCTAAAAATGCTTATATAATTATTTCCCTTACAAACCCGAGCAACGCCGGGCGATACTGCTAGTATATATATATATATATATATATGGAAATTGCAATTGGAAGCACTCCGTCAGTTACGACGACGAGGGTTCCGGTTGATCCGATCAGCGGAACAGCCTGCTCGGGAAATTAACGTGTAAGTGGCTGAGCACTCCACAGACACGTGTACCCTTAACGTAGTTCTCGGGATATTCAGTGTGTGAACAGAGAGTGACAAGGCCGGCCCTTTGAAATACAGGTACAACAGAAACAGGAAGTAAGAGTGAGAGAAGGTTGTGGTGAAAGAGTACAGCAGGGATCACCACCATCCCCTGCCAGAGCCTCGTGGAGCTTTAGGTGTTTTCGCTCAATAAACACTCACAACGCCCGGTCTGGGAATCGAAACTGCGATCCTACGACCGTGAGTCCGCTGCCCTAACCACTGGGCCATTGCGCCTCCACTATATATATATATATATATGTATAATGATGAAATCTATATAAGATTTTAGTGAGTACCAGCATGTAAACCAATTAAGGAAAAAAAATCTAAATTCTTCCTCTATTTATAAAATACATTATAATATAAAGGGCTATAACTGTGTGTAAAAGCCACATGCTTTAATGGGACTCTAAAGTCAAACTACTTCAATAAGTATACATACGTGCCCACATCGATGTCGATGCATGTATATATTTATTGAAGTAGTTTGACTTTAGAATCCCATTAAAGAGTGTGGCTTTTTGCACAGTAATAGCCCTTGATATTATAATGCATGTATGCGTGTATATATATATATATATATATATATAAGTTATGAGAGGTAATGGTGCCAATAAGACCCAAAAGTGTCAGGTAATGCTGAGTAAGTGCTATGGACAGACCATAGTTAAGCTCCAGGTTCGGAGATTATGCGAATAAAGAGTCCAAAGTAGGTCATATATCAGCAAGTGTATATAAAAAAAATCCAAGGCTGTGAAGATTTTAGAACATTTATAAATAGAAGGTCTTACAACTGTTTCCGGGACGTTTTATACATCCCTTCATCGGAAACGGTGTGAGAAAATGGTTAAGAAATAGTTAATTTAGATAAGATATGAAATAGAGAGTGAAGTGGAGGAATGAAAATATATGTGAGATATGCAGGGATATTGCATTTGTAGATCCATTATTTAGGTAGAATGGTATACATATAAGATTCCAATACCTTGTGAGTAAATTCCAGTAGTATTTAAAATTGGTCACTCCAAGTATAGAGTTTGTACACAGTGTTATTGATACACGTATATATAAGTATACATATGTTAACGTTAAGTTGAGAGTATACAACTGCTCTATCGTTCCACCACTGCTTATATCTCTCTGAGATATTTAGAAATTTAATATTTCTATTTTTTTTTCTTTGTGATCAGTGAATTTACTCCACTGAAATTATATATATTTACAAGTTCTAGACAAGCATCTGCAGTCAGCTAGCAAGCCCTCTACCCCGGACTGATGACGAGCAAGACTCACAAACATGTCTCTGGTACAGGCTTAGCTGGGTGGGGGTGCTTGTCTCCTCCTTGTAAACATAAGGACACAGGAAATATGTCAAGGCCCACAGGAAGCCTTGATGCTTCCTAAGGCTAAATGGTGTGATTCCCTTTATGAAACTGTCATGTTAAGTTGACAGTATACAACTGCTCTATCGTTCCACCACTGCTTATATCACCCTGAGATATTTAGAAATTTAATATTTCTATTTTTATATATCATCATCATCGTCCTTTAATGTCCGCTTTCCATGCTAGCATGGGTTGGACGGTTCAACTGGGGTCTGGGGAGCCCGAAGGCTGCACCAGGCCAGTCAGATCTGGCAGTGTTTCTACAGCTGGATGCCCTTCCTAACGCCAACCACTCCAAGAGTGTAGTGGGTGATTTTATGTGCCACCGACACAGGTGCCAGACGAGGCTGGCAGACGGCCACGCTCGGATGGTGTTTTTATGTGCCACATATATATATTATATATATATAATATATATATATATATATTACAGACATGAAAGTAAACTTTGAATGCAGCATTGCTGTTAAAACAACTGAGAAGGATAGGGTGTTTTCCCTAGGGAGATAAAAATAATGTTGCCAGTAGACAGCTATGGAGAATTGAAGCCTGCTTCTCTCAAATACAGGCTGAATGCTCCTTCTAAATTCCAGGCCTTGCATCTATAATTGGAAGAACTATTACTATTTATACTCTTGATGCTTATTTGAAAAATGACTACTATATCATTGAGACATAAGATAAAGAATAAATAGATAACACAATAAAACAAAATATTAAATTTTACTATGTCTATTTCCTATTTAAGATTATGACAGCTTCAGTCCAAGAAGTAAGACAAATATAGTTACTGTTATTGACATCTGTAATATCTGTGTGTGTGTGTTGATGTATGTATGTGTTATTGTATGTGTCTAGAAGTAACATGGCAGATTATTTTATTATCAACTAAGTCTTTACCTGTGGCTATACTACTGGTAAAAATATTTGTTAATCATGTATATACCTTCTTTTTAGAATAAACTTTTATCTGTTGAAAGTTTCATTAGTACACTATGGTGACAACAGTTTCCATACCTATTTACCCAACTATCTATCTATCTATCTATCTATCTATCTATCTATCAATCAATCATCTATCTATCTCTCTATCTTTCACACACACACACACACACACACACACACACACATTCATTCTCTCTCTCTCTCTCTCTAACCGTATTCCTTTTTCAACAACTACAACTTTTTTTTACTAGAAATAACTTTGATTCTATCTCATACACACACATAATTTCTCTCACTTTCTCTCCCAGTGAATTTCTCTTATAACAACAACAACAACACAACCACCACCACCACCTATCATTAAAGTGGAAGTCATTTTTTGAAGTATGTGTTGCATTGTCTCTATGTTGAAAGACATACACAAACACACAGGTACACACACACACAAAATTTTGAAATAGTTCATATATTTTTATGTGCTACATATATTGTGTATAGAATTACTTTCATATATAATTATAGACCATGTCTAAGTTCATAAACATGTCTGTGTGCTTGGGAGTGTGTACTCCACTGGATGGGTAATGACAAAATATATGTACATGAGAGTGTAAATATTTCAAGTGTAAAACTGAAAAAACTGTGTATAAGAGGCATCAGATATAGTGTGCAAAAGGGAAGACTGCCTTCATGGTCATGCGATGCATATGGATGAGAACAACTGCATAAAGAAGTGCCAATCTCCAAATGTGGAAGGAACCTGTGAAACTGGTAAATCCAGGAAGATGTAGGATGAAGTGGTGAGAAATAATCTTCAGATGTTTAGCCTCACAGAAGAGATGACAAGCAACCAAAAATCCTGGCAATTTGATGAGCTTCAGAAGACACATTAAGCTAAGTAAAATCGTGGCCATAGAGACATGTCCTTTATAACCATGTCCACTAATACTCAGGCATAGCGTTTGCTCTGCCAAATCCCCCCCCCCCACAAACCATCTTCTCACTATCCACTGCAGGCCCCTTCACATGTCTCCTTACACACTCTCCATGTCCTCACATATCTACCATACTACCCACATCCACTCCAATTTCTTTCAGCAACAACTGCTACAGTCACCTCTTCCACACTTCTAAACATCTCCCTGCACACACTTATGAAACATTCCTCTTATCCCCTGTGTACCATTTATATTTTCCACACAGCACCCTGTGTATATGTCCTGCTGCACCTCCAACGTCATCTTCTTCTGTCTGTCTTTCTCTCTGACTCTAACTCTCCTTTCTTTTTCTAGCGGTGTAGCCAAGTATAGTAAGACATCTCTCTATCTCTCTATTACACTTTAACCTCTCAACTGGCACAATGCTTCTTTGCTTACTCCCAGCCAAGAGGTCTTTGTCTTGCAAGTTACTTTGCAATCCTGCTGTAAAGTGGTTAGAGTTAGGAAGGACATCCAGGCATAGAAATCTTGCCAAAGCAGACAATGGATCCTGATGTAGTTCTCCAGCTTGCCATTTCCTGTCAAACCATCTATCCCATGCTAGCAGGAATATAGATGTTAAAACATGATGACATTGATGATGATGATGGTGCTTGCATTCATGCAGATGTCTGAATGTATATATATGTGTGTATAAATATATATTTTTGGCTTATACCTAAATACTGCTTGGTGCTAATATTACTGTAACTTTCATGACCTTGGTGGTCTACTGGCGCACATCAGTAATTGTTGTTGACTGTGTTTTAGTTAAAGGTCTGTCCAGAGTTGTCTCTCTTGGTATTTCACATTGATAATGGCTAGAAGCTAAAAACATCCATGTCTGAGAATCTGACAGGTGACAGCACTGGATAGATATGGTGTTTTTACACCTTTTTTTACAGTAAGAGAGAATTTTTCTCTCTGGTAACTGCTCTGAATTTGCCTTTTGTATTTGAAATATGTCACAAACATAAATTTAGCTTATACCTAAACTGCTTGGCACAGATACTACAGTAATACATACACATACACACACACACACACATATATTGTGTGATACAAACAAAAGTTGATATTTTTTTAATGCAGTGTTATCATTTGAACAGCGGAAGTAATGGGTAAATACCCTTAAAAGGTGGAAAAAGTTGTTGACAAACAGCCATGGGACTTGAATCTACATCCCCCAAGACTCCAGCTGAGTGATTTGCCATTAAGTTAAACTGCCTGCTGACAAATTCATCTGCCGATTTAGATGCTAAATAACTTATTGAACAACCACGCATGTTGCTTTTATTAGAAGTGTCAAAATGTGCATTGTACAATACAAATAAGATGTTGATATTTTTTTAAACAAAGTTTGTTGACAACTTTTTTCGCCTTGTAAAGCTATTTACCCATTATCTCTGTTGTTCTGACAGCAATACTGCAATAAAAAAACATCAGCTTCTTGTTTCTTTCATAGAATACATATTTCAATGCTCCAAATAAAAATTACCATTAGTTTGTTTATATTTATATGCATGCACACACACACACACACACACACACACACACACACACACAGAAGTATATAAGTATAGATATATGTGTACATATGTATGTGTGTACATGTATATACATAAATATATGTATTTTCTCTATCTTGTTTTCACTCCTCTTAATATTTTAAACTCTTTGAAGAATTATAGACAGAGGTTCTATACATTTTTCAACATGTATACTTTTGTGACACCAATTCTATAATGAAACATGCGTAACGTAAAATTAAATTATACCAAACATTTTCATTCTTCTGTTTTGACATTTGTATTTGTGCGTGTGTGTGTATGCATGCATATGTTTGGGTGTGTGTAGTGTACATATTACTATTATATATATTAACTGTATATATATAATTCTGAAAGTAATGGCATTAATTATACTTACTGTTTGGCTTGGATGAAATTGCATTAGCACGTGCCGCATCTTTAAAAGAGAAAATGAAAAATTATTTATTGTTTGTATGTGTGAGTGTGGTGCATGATATTTGAAATGAACTACTTCTAAGATGCATTGAAAAATATCAATAATATAATATTATAATAAAATATATGGATATAGATGATACAGAAAAGTCAAATAAAAATAATTGACATATATAGGAGTGCATAATAAATTTAACTATCATTGCAAGTGTGATAAATCAAGAAAAAGAGCATTTTCTCTTCCACTTTTTCATACTCAGCATTAAAAGTGGATAGATGATCAAGTCCTTTTGTTGTTGTTTACACCCAAGCCAGACATATGATCAAATGCATTTCCTTCATTGCATCAAAACACTGAAGTAAGATCTGGACCTCCAATCCATTGAATCCTGTCAATCCATCCAATTCATATCACCATAGAAAGTAGAAACAGCATGATGTTATATTATATGTGTAGAGGAGTAGACATGGCTGTGCGGTTAAGAAGCTTGCTTTGCAACCATGTGGTTTGAGGTTCAGTCCCACTGAGTGGCACCATCTTTCTTTGTTTTCACATTTTGACTTCTTTTCAGATGGCAAGTTACCAATAACCTTTGTTACAACATTTTTTGAAATAGTTTGTGTAAATAATCAATATGTTTACTTAACTGAGAAATGTGTGGAAAAATAAAATCAACTGATTCACTATTAATTCAATTCTGAATTTGATCTGCAAGAATTTCAAGAACTTTTACCTATATACATATATACATGCACCAGGGGCGTGCACTCTCAGCAATGCAAGGTATGTGCTGCATGCCTTCCTTGTTTCAAAGAAAATACGTCCAGTTGTTTTAGAAATATTGTCTCCACTTCGTACATCTGCTTTGATAAATGCTTTTAGAAGATCGCATGATACACACTCCTCTCTGTCTGTATTAGTTTGTCCTTCCTTCCTCTCTCTCTCTCTCTCTCTATCTTAGTGACTCGATAAATTTATCGCTTGTCATGCGTTGGGAAGACAGCATGAGTCCCTTCTCTCTGTCTTTGATAGTTTGTCCCTTCTCCCTCTTTCTTTGTTTAAAAGATATACTACGAGGAATGGTCACCCCCTTCTCTCTCAGCGATTCGACAAATTCAGTTTGGCGTGTCATGCTGTGCTTAGATCGCATATCACGCCTCTGGCTATTTTGACCGGAACACGAGCCGTCCCATAATTCTTGTTTTAGCCAGCTGAAATGTTGGAATAGCCTTCGCATGTAAGTTTGAAATTTTTTATCCAAAACATCCGTTTGCACTATCATATTTTTAGAAAGTTTTGAAAGCAAAAATATCTACATTATATTTCTTATTTCAGAAATAGCTAATTAATCTTAAATTAATTTAACAAAGGGTATTTTTCCGTTTTGTTGAAATTGACTTAAAATTTACGCCGGCGCTTCCACGTGGGTCCTTAAATAAGAGCAGCCTTTTTAAAAATGAGTGAAATGTGTGCTATAAACGATATTTTGAGAACTAGTTTTTCTAAAAGGGACTTCGATGGGAAAAAATTAATTATAAATCGCGGGAGACCAACACCGAATTTACCTAATTTGCGAAGCTACAACAAGAAATTCACGAGACAATTTCAGGTTAATTCGTATGAAAAGAAGAATGGTTACTGGAAGTGTTGCTCTTAATAAATTATTCTGTTGGCCGTGTTTACTTTTTGGCTTAGAAAAAAATGTTTGGAATGATAAAGGCTATGATGATTTAAATAATTTACATATGGCTATGCTAAAGCACGAGCGTTCTCAAAGGCATATAAAATGTTTGATAGACCTAAAATATTCGGGAATGTTCGCATAGACTTACAATTAGATGCACGTAAAAATCAAAGCATACAACAGCATAATGAGAAAGTTCGACGAAACAGATCCATTCTGCAACGATTGATCGATGTTGTTATATTTTTAGGCCTCCAGGAATTATCGTTTTGGGGTCATTTTGAATCTGAAGGCTCTAATAATCGGGGAAATTATAAAGAACTCGTTTATTTGATCAGTAAGTATGACAAACAAATGGAAAGTCATTTAGATACAGCTTCTATCTTCACTGGTCTGTCGAACAGAATTCAAAATGACTTGATCGAAGCAATTCATAAAGTTATGTTGAATGAGATGCAGAAGGAAATTGACCAAGCTAAGTTTGTTTCTATTCTTGTTGATGAGACATCTGATGTCTCAGCATCTTCACAACTGTCAACAGTTTTACGTTATGTTACAGAAGACTGTGTGACGAAAGAACGATTTATCGGTTTTAGTGATGTTAGTGCAGATCGATCTGCAAATGCTTTATCTGAACATGTTTTTAAATGCATTGAGACGTGGGAATGTGGAAACAAATTGATTGCGCAGACATATGATGGTGCCGCTACAATGGCAGGACAACTAAATGGGTTACAGGCAAAAGTAAGAAAGAAATATGAATGTGCGATCTTTATTCATTGTTGTGCCCAAATCCTAAATTTAGTTCTTTCACAATCATGCTCTGCTATGAAAGAATGCAAGATATTTTTTCTACAATAAATGGACTCGGTACATTTTTTACGAAATCACCGAAAAGGACTAATGCATTAGATAATATTGTTAAAAAAAGATTTCCGAAAGCAACAGCAACTAGATGGAATTACTCCTCACGTCTTATTATTACCATAAAGGAAAATTATAATTTCATAATCAGCCTTTTTGAACACATCATTGAAAATCCTGAAGCATGGGATGAGACTACCATAAATTCAGCAATTGGATTCTTACATATTTTAAAAGCTCCTGATTCTTATTTTTGTTAGAGGTATTCAGTGACATTTTTTCTTTTACTGACGTCTTATTTAACATACTCCAGAGTAAAAGTCATGACATAGTGTATTGTAAACAGCAAATAGATAAAACTAGAACTGTACTCGAAAACAAACTTGATAATTTTTCAGTCTTTTATGATAGGTTAGGGGAAAATATGGAGTCGATGCAGGAATCGGAATTCAGAGATCCAAGAATATATCTATTGATCCCCAACGACATTATAGAACGCTTTATAACAAAATTATAAGTACAATAGTTGACCAAATAAAAGCACGATATTCATCCTTAGAAGAGTTTAAATTCATGGAACTTTTGAATTTCAACAAAGTTGATGAGTATTGCAAACAATTTCCTGTGGACTCTTTAGATTCTTTAAGAACAACTTATGGCAGATTTTTTGATGTAATACGATTACAAAGTGAGCTCAATGTGATGTATTCAATGAAAGATTTTAAAAAACCAAGTGTAAGTCATTTAATGAGTTACATTAACAGCACTGATCTTGTTGAAGCTATGCCAGAACTCTTCAATCTGTGCAAGTTGATTTTGACAATTCCGTCTACCACTGCTTCTGTAGAGCGATCCTTTTCTGCATTAAGTAGAATTAAAACATACCAAAGAAATGCGACAGGAGAAAGAAGACTGTCTGGGTTAGCACTAATGTCAATTGAAAAAGATTTATTACAAGAATTGATGAAAAGAGAAGATTTCTATGAAAATGTGATAGATATATTTGCCCAGAAAGATCGAAGAATTGAATTAATTTATAAATGAGCTAAGTAACATTTTAAAACATTAAAAAAAATATATATTAAAGAGCATATATTACAGGTTTTGCTTAGTGTTGTTATAACGTAAGGTTCGACCTTCTTACATCAGTATTGTTTCGCAGGAGAAATGTTTTGATTTCTTCGTGAAACCTACCTACATAGATTTCCCTTTCTGTGCTGCTGGGTGTAGTCTATTTACGGCCGTAAATAAGTGTTTTGTTTCACTTTCAATAAGTGTCTTGTTTCAATCTCAGAGATGTTGACTTCTGCCACAACAGTTTTGGGAGGCTTTTTACAATGTTGAATTTTCGCTGTCTTTCATTGTGTGCGTATTCATGTATATGCGTGTATTTTCAATGTTTGTGCGTGAGACGTAGTCCTTTAATGTACGGAGTTCAGTAAGTCTCAGAACAGTCAATAATTTTCCTGGAATTGACAAGTAGCATGATAAAGAACCTGACTTGTCTTCGAGAGCGTAACGATCTAAAACCATGGCCATATAATGTAACTAAATGTGTTCTTTTAATTAAATCATTTCATTCAGCTCAACCGATAGGTATAGGGGCTAATGCAGAATCGCACCCCTTTGAAAAACGAATTTATGTGAAAATTTTTTTTCGGATTCCTACCTTTAACAGAGATTCTGAATATGCAAAAATATTGACAGAATCCATTTCATCTTTATTACATTCACTTATGATTTTTAGACTTTTCTAAGGGAGAATGAGGATGGGAAAGTACTGACGTTTGAAGAGCAAAGAATAATACAAACAATACACTTATTTCAGGATCATCTCTGCACAGCCATTTTTTATTCCCTGTTTATTCTGCATATTCAGAATCTCTTATATGTAAATCGTAGGAATACGAAATGTTTTACTGAAAAATTGCCGGTGGAGGTGGGGGGGCAATGAAATTAATTGCATGCCCAACGCCGGAAGTCACCACACGCCACTGACATGCACACACATACACACACATACATTCATGTATTACTACTGGCACTCAGTCAGTTACAATGACAAGGGTTCCTGTTGATCCTATAAATTGAACAGCCTGCTTGTGAAATTAACATGGAATCAGCTGAGCATTCCGCAAACACACCCACCCTCAATGTAGTTCTCAGGAAGATTCAGTGCAACACAATCTGACACGTCCAGTCTGTTGAAATATAAGTACTAATCATTTTTGTCAGCTGAGTGAACTGAAGCAATGTGAAATAAAGTGTCTTGTTCAAAAACACAACAAGCCACCAGGAATCAAACACACGACCTTACAATCAGTAGCCAGATACCCTAACCACTAAGCAACATGCCTTTGTAGTGAGTCAAGGAGGTGCTATATACAGTCGTGCTTTGGCAATTACAGCCAATCACAGCTGGTTGCATAGTTATAAATACAGCATCATCCATCCAGAAATGAATTCTGTTCCAGTCAATCAGACAGCAGTTAGCAGAAGACTTTGACGAGAAAACAGCTATTTTCAGTGGGACTTCGGAAGGACACTACCCCTGATGGCATTACATCAACATAAACATCATCATCACCATCATTGTTTAATGTCCGCCTTCCATGCTAGTATAGGTGGGACTCATTATAACACTGTAATCTTAGGGATATACATTAAGTTCACACAGCGAATCCCATTATTCTCTATGGATGGAACTTGCCTGTTTAAACTTCTTCCTACCTTTATTGTGGTATGCTTCTACCCATTTCTGTAATAGTAAGTTCAATGGCCTTCCTTGATTCCTACATACAACAATTGCCTACTCTCATTGCCATCCTAATAAATTACGATGTTTGTTCTAATATAGCCTTCTGATGTATTTTCTCAATGCCTCACAGCTGCAGCTGTTTCATTGACTTTCCACATTGTGTATTTATTTGGCAACATGCTATTCTGAGACCTTTGGAGATATGCTGTGATTGAGAAGACCCAGCAACTAAAGTCAGATTGCAGCCACACATGTCCAGCCCAGTTAAGAGTACCCCTGATGTATCGTGTGATATGATATGCTTGAAAAGACCTGTTGAGTCAAGTAAAACCAATATTGTAGCTGTGGCCAGTGCCCCCTGACTGGCTCCTGTGCCAGTGGCACATAAAAAGCACCATCTCAATGCAGTTGAAGCCAAATCTGCCTGACTGGCTCCCATGCTGGTGGCATGTAAAAGGCACCAACTAAACATGGCTAATGCCAATACCCGCTGACTGGCCCCCCTGCCGGTGGCATGTAAAAAGCACCCACTGCACTCTCGGAGTTGTTGGCTTTAGAAAGGGCTTCCAGTTGCAGAAACATCGCCAGATCAGATTGGAGCCTGGTGCAGCTGCTGGCTCTCCAGACCTCAGTCAAACAGTCGAACCTGTGCATGCATGGAAAATGCACGTTAAATGATGATGATGATGATATATATATTGAGTGGAGGAATAATTCCTGAGAATTTTTCCCAAACTTAAAATACAAGCAGAAATAAAACACATAGGCAAAATGTTTTATGTTATTTGAAAGAGAACATTTTGCTCTACAACCTTGGTTCCCAAACTCTTTCAAAATTTTCGTCCTATGGACCACCCTGCATTTTTTCGAGGCTTTGCAGAGCCACACCTCTGCTACAAAATGAGAAAACTAGGGTAGATGAACAAAAGAAAAAGACCTTGTCTATATATATAAAACGGAGAATGCATGTCTGTCTGTCTGTCTACGTGTCTGTAGGTGTGGATCACTAAAATTTGAGAAGCACCCAACTGATTTCATTCAAATTTTACACATGCATTACTTTGGGTCCATGCTGTGTCATAGGCCCAAAAAGTTTTCAACTTCTTGCCTAATGCAAGCCTGGAGCAATCTCTTATCTTGTACGCTATTTCAGTATCATGTGTCAAAAGTGAAACAATAACATCTCCATTATTGTAATGTGAGATAATACTTTCAGGTTTAATAGTTTCATTATTAATACTGAAACTATTATCTCACTTACATACATGCATATATACATATATATATATATATTATATATATATATATATATGCATGTATATATACATTTGTACATTCATATGTATGCATGTATATATATATATATATATATTATATATATATATATACTAGCAGAATTGCCCAGCGATGCTCGGGGCTGAATTGCTTGAAAGTACTGTTAATGATTGCACTGAATTATGATGATTATTCAGGCAAATATTGATATAAGTTTACGGTGGGAGATAAGGACTTAACGATCGAACGTGTGCCATTGCATTGTTTTGGGGAACCAAATTTCTAATGAGCATTATAGGGGCACCAACTTTAAGTTTGAGAATGTGTGGTGTTAGTTCGGGGGGCTCAAAAGAATTGAGTACCTCTGTTGGATAGTTGATGACGTCCTCTTGGTCAGGAGTTGTATCGATAGACTTATATACATAGACATCCCCAGGAATGAGTTTTAGCATTTCATCATTAATATGGTGAACAGTTTTATTCCTCGGGCCCAGAATAGCCCTTTGGCCAATCCAATCCATATTCTGATAATTAGCTTGTAGATCTGGGAACACTGCATCTCTGAGATCAGAAGGCGTTTTAACAATGGTACAAATGGAATCGATGGCAATATTACCATTTTCATCCCCTGGTATTTTGCCTTCGCCAAGTGCAAGGAGGGTGTGAGAAAATGCTGCTGATGTGATATTACGTCGCATATGAGCACGCATATTGGTGTGAAGTTTGAGAGTCTTCACCAGTGGCCACAATGTGGATGACTTAAGACACGCACATACTGCATCAGTTGTAGTCCCTTTGGGAAAAACGGGAAGTGTTTGTCGAAAGTCCCCTGAAAGAAGAAGTGTTATGCCTCCCATGGGAGCTGAAGAATGTTTGATGTCTCTGAGAGATCTATCTAGTGCCTCAAGAGCACCTCTGTGGGCCATCGTGCATTCATCCCAAACGATAAGCTTGCATCGTCTGAAGACTTCTGCCTGATCGGAGCTGTTACTGATGTTGCAAGTTGGTGTCTCAGTCTTCGCTAAGTCAAGCGGAAGCTTGAAAGTGGAGTGAGCTGTCCTGCCGCCTGGCAACAAAGTAGCCGCAATTCCAGGTGATGCCACAGCTAGGGCAATGCCTTGTGTTCGCCTAATCTCAGCCAATATTAATTTGTTGAGAAAAGTTTTCCCAGTGCCCCCAGGAAAAATATCCCCGCAGCTTTGGCCCGGACTGAATTAACAACGGAGTTGTAAGCGAACTTCTGTTCTGGAAGGAGCTTTGGCTCATTGTCGGCTATGTACTCGGCAAGCTCGTCAACATTAAAACATGTCTCACGCAGCAAATGGGAAGACAGAGTGTTTGTGCCTTCCCGGTTTGTTGAAGGTAGGCCATAGACCGGCAAGGCACTACTGCCCATATCAAGTACAGTATCTTCGAACGTAGTTTGTTACCACACAGCCACATCTGCCCCTATGTATGTGTGTGTGTGTGTGTGTGTGTGTGCGTATGGGTAGATATATTATGCATGTATATATGTGTATATATATATGTGTACATATTACATGTACATCTATATATATATATACATCTACACATAAAATACAAAATAGAAAGTTATATCTTGATATCGCTAGTGATAACAATACTCAAAATATATAACAGACTGGAATTGTAGGCCCGTCTCTTGCAATTTCGATCAATTGGATCTTGTCCTCCCTCTTGTATAGAAGTGTACGGCTGCAGCGAAATTCATTTTTGGACTTTCTTCTATCGAAGGCATTTTAACAAAAATGCTTCCGTAAAGACGGTGAAAATATTGTCAAATTCCCCAAACAGGGACGCAATTCAATTTTAAAACAATAACCAAAGCCCCTTCTCCGAAAGGGGGGGGGTTACGATTTACAATTATTTAACAAATGCAACACAACAACGTTTCCCTGACGAGGAACCAACAAACATGATTACAATAGTCAAACAGTAATAATAATAACAACAAACCTTTTTAATGTATCCCCATTTATGTGAAACCACTTATTCAAGTTCAAGTCATTGATGCAATTTTATACGAATTGCTAATACACACACACATAATAAGGGTGAAAAATTGAATATTAATTTGATTAATATGAATTGAAAACCAGTGGTGTAGCATATAAGACCACAGCGGATCTTCTTCTAGCAAAAAGGATGACCAGTATTAATTGCTCATCCCTTTTATATAAATACTTTCACTTTAATTGTTGCACACTTGCAAAGAGAAAGGAGGAGAAAGTGTAGTAGTAATGGTAGGAGTGAAGCACTTGAAATGAAAGAGGGAAATTGTAAAATATTTACATTTCTCGAATTTTTGCTTAATTGGGGGTGAAATTGAAAAAACTTTACATGCCACAACCCGATGGAATCTACTTGTAAAAATGATAGGTAAATTCCAATTGAAGAAATTCTATATTGCAGAATTGTATAAAAAACGAACCGTTTGGGAGGCAGAGAAAATCTGCCTTTTATCATAAGAGATGTATACATGCATATGTGTAGATGCATAGGTATATACGTACATATACACATTTATATGTATGTATATATACATGCATATATATATGCATGTATATATGTGTATATATATATGTGTACATATTACATGTACATCTATATATATATATACATATATATATACACATATATATATACACATATATATATACACATATATATATACACATATATATATATACATATATATATCTATAGATATATCTATCTATCTATATATATATATATATATATATATATATATATATATATTATATATATATATATATATATATATATATATATGTATGCATGTATGTATGTATATAAAGTATCAAACCGAGGAAAAGAAATCCTTCAAAGGATTGTGTTAAACATCAAATTCACTCGTACATCAGTAGGATACTATATAAATATTGGTATAATTCAATTATAAAGATAAATTAAATACAGAGATATGCTCTTGACAATCCTATAATTTATTTATATAACAACATTACATTAAACATTATGAATATAATATATAACGTAACATAATATTATATAACATAAACAATTACTAAAACCATAAAAGGCCAACAAATTGTTTCGACTTGTATATAATTTTTCTTATATACATAATAACAGTTCCCTTATATATAAAGTCATTTCAGGGTCATGATTTAGAAATAGACGAAATTCTGTGTGAAAAGATGGCTGGATTGTAAAAATTAATTCCAATGTCCATTAATTCAAATTTTTACAATCCAACTATCCTTTCACACAGAATTTCGTCTATTTCTAAACCATGACCCTGAAGTGACTTTATATATAAGGGAATTGTTATTATGTGTATCAGAAAAAATACATATAAGTTGAAACAAGCCTGGCAATATGTTTGATATACTATGTTATCAACCGTACGTAAGGCTGTATATGATGTGGGTCTCTTGACATGGTGTAATAGAAGCTTTAGATAGTAGCACTCTAAGTAGTTGGGATGGACAACATAGACTCTGATTTCTTGATTCCTGGATGTGTGGGTACTCCAAGTGCATGTCTTTTCCATTTGTTTTGGTACCAGGTATAGAATTGTGGACTTCATTGTATAGCAGTCTTGTAGCAATTTCCTCCTCTTGACAGAGCTTGAAGACTGCTGTGAGTATGGTATTTTGGAGAGCTTCCATTTGTAGTTGGACTGTGTCTGTCTGTGTGCTGTCTCTGAGATGGAGAACAATGTCACGCTTGTCATATTCTTGCCCAACCAGAAGTACAGCTATTTCATTTGCTGTTGGCGCATTAAACCTCCCTACATGTTGACAAGATGGTTTCTTGTTTGATCTGATAACTATCTTGTAATTCATGGAGTCAAGTGGAATTGTTTCAAGTGCAGTCTTGAAGCTTTTGATCAGGTTGCTGTTGTTGTTATGCAGCATCTTTTGCAGAGATACTACAATGTTCATTGTGATGCTGGAAATGTTCTTGCACCTCTCTTGCCCTTCTTGTTGAGAATCATCCATTAAAAATATTTGAAGGAATTTTGGTGATTCATTTGATAGAGGTAGTTGAGAGCCAATCTGATGATAAATCTGACATTGGATCTTGAAAGTTTGCATGAATCCTGGCTCAGTTATATCTCTAGTGGCTCCAAATGATGTCTTCGAGTGCAGCATTGTATTGTCTAATTTTGATTTGGAAGTGCTTGGAATCTTAGTGAGTTGATGACAGCAGTTTCTTCACAGTGCAGGCATATCTCCAGACTGCTTCTTTGCTTTACAACGTATGCACCCAGTTGTCATTGCATGAATGGAAACTCTAGTGTCATCTGCATAATGAACTGCTGGATCATAATTGAAAGCTACTTCATAGAAGTTGCTTCTCTGAGCTATTGCAACTACTCTTCGTTCTGCAGTGGAGATCCTATACCTTGTCAGTTGTGCATACCTCAGCTCATCATTTGAGATGCTCTGTATTTTGTAGTGCAGTCTGTTCATTTCTTGGCATGCTTCCATTTCTGCAGCTGTCTCACCTTCCCTGGATAGAGACATTATTTTGGCTGACCAAAATTGGCATAACTAGGGATTTCTGCACCCTGCCACCCATGACTTTGTAGACAAATTGGCATAACTACAGATTTCTGCACCCCAACCACACAACTTTCGATGATTGTAACTTTCTGAAAAATGGATATTTTTATTGAAATTTTCTACAAATATATGTTATATGATATAGATTCTGAATACACAAAAACTTTGGGGGAAGTGTTTTAGGAGAATGTGGGGTGGGGAATTTCAGAAAATTCACCAGAGTCCACTTCAATTCATTTTAACTTTCAAGAAAATGAATATTTTTTAATGAAATTCTCTACAAATATACATCCTACTATGAAGATTCTGAGGACAAAGGAATTTGGGGGAAAAACAACTGGGGGTTACTTTTGAGAACTGCTCCTCACTCGGAGGTGTTTCGAAAAAATTCATCCATATTTGTTTCATTTTCTCCATTTTGTGCATTTGTGCATCCATAGATATATACCACACACACACACATAATTAAAAAAGTTCAAATGGAAACTTATTCCATTCAATACCATGTTTATTATAGAGATTATGTAAAAATTATACTTTACACTTCTATATTTAACTGCACATGTATATTCCTTATTTTTGCTTCTGGTGTCTTCCGCCTTTCAATTAGGAATGTTTACCTGGGAATTTACTTAAAATGAGAAAAAAATCGTATGCAACAGATAAGTCGTTTTAGTAAACTGTTTCTGTGTACCAAACCTTCAGATGTTATTTTTAGCATAACGAGTTTTCTGATGAGAGCTTCATTTGTCTTAATTGCCTGTTTGGTGCTTCGGTAGAAATCTACGGATGCACAAACGGAGAAAGTGAAACAAATATGGATGACTTGCTCTGAAATATCTCTGAGGGGAAAACAGTTCTCAAAAATAACCCCCAATTGTTTTCCTTGCCAAATTCCTATGTCCTCGGAATCTACATAGTCAAAGGTATATATGTAGAGAATTTCATTAAAAAATATCCATTTTCTTGAAAGTTAAGATGAACTGAAGTGGACACCAGTGAATTTTCCAAAATTCCCCACCCCACCCCTCCTAAAACAATTACCCTACAAAATTTTGCATATTCGGAATCTACATGATATAACACATATTCATAGAAAAGTTTGATAAAATATATAGATTTTTCTGAATGTTATGATCATCAAAATTGGTGGGTGGGGTGCAGAAATCTGTAGTTGTGCGACAAATTTGATACCTTCCTTCTAGGCATGGTTGTATATGTATACAGAAATACTTAAGTGCAGAAGATAGTAAACAATGAAAATAACTTCGTAACGTTAATTATATTACTTAATAAGATGGGAAGAAAGTAAATAAAAAATTTTAATGGAAAATAAAGTATTGTATGGGATGAAACTAGTCTATAGATGCCAGACCAGCAAGGGGAAGTGGCTGACCTTCCCTTTTCGAAGGTTATAATGGACACAGGTTCGTGTGGCACATAGCTTGCTAGAGGCGATGGCCTCTTGGAGCTAATCAACGGCAGCATTCATCCTATTTTTCTGGACTGCCATGTTAGCTTGGCGATAACTATTAATGTGTGTGTGTGTGTGTGTGTGCGTGCGCGCGCACACAGACACACACACACACACACATATATATATATATAAGATGTGTTTCAAAGCACAGTAAGTTCTTATTCATGCAGAAGTTACTTTGAAATTGGTTAATTTTGTTTTACTTCAATATCCTCATTTTAGTCATTCAGTTTGACTTAGGTCAAGTTTCTTACCATTGTAATGTTTTGTAGCTACTTGAAAAAAGTTCAGCTAAAAGTCACTAAATACTTTATGTGGAATGAATGTCTTAATTCTGACAGCACTAGTAGCTTATCTTTTTATTGGCCTATTAGGTCCATAATTATTGACGCTTAATAAAAAACATAAGTAAAATTAAGAATGAACTTATGATGATAAATATGTTGAAAATATAGGCGTTCGTAAATGTATGATGGTGAAAACAAATTGCAATCTCTTCATAAACCACTCTTGCAGACCATGTCATGAATGTGCTAGTGTTACGGCCACTGTAACAGCCCAGAATATACCCCTGCCCAGACTATACCTGTGGCCCCCTCCAGACAGCCAGCCTTGGATATAACCCTGTTCAGACTATACCCCATGCTTGTAGACAAATGACACAGATATACCTCACTTATAAAAGTTGTCTCAGAACATATATAAAATTTGATGACAATCGATGAAGGATTTTGATTTAAACATAGGAATTTAAAATTATCAAATGCAAATATTCCATGTACCAATATAAACCCAATGTATAGGTAGACTGGAAAAGCTGATGACTCATGCATGCTTTGCAGCATGCTGATACTATGAGTCATAGCATAGACTCGCACAAATGTGGCCATTCATGCTGGGTTTACATTGGTACATTTTAAAAGTATTTTGCATTTGATAATTCTAAATTGCTGTTTAAATCAAAATTTATATGTAACTTTTAATTCTTCATCCAGTGATATCAAATTTTACATGTGTTCTGAAGTAACTTTTATAAGTGAGGTACATCTGTATTATTTATGTGCAAGCCTGGGGTATAGTCCTGACAGGGGTATATTCTGGCCAGGTTGTTTGGATGGGGTATAGTCAGGGCTAGCCCAGACTAGCCCCAAGTACAGTCTGGGCAGGAGTATATTCTGGGCTCTTACACTGCCAATTTTCAGACAATGTTTAGACTTGTTGCACCCATACTCTGGCACTGATTGATTAAGCCACAGAGAGACACTTACATTTAAGTATGTGTATGTGTGTGCATTAACTCAAATGCATTCTATCTGTAAGGTTTTTGCTTAATCGTAAATTAGGGGTTCTGTGTAGTGCGTGTATGTTCAATGATTTTAGTTTTAGCTAAAACTGGAAAACCTAGATTTTTGAATATTAAATATCTGAAAATTGTCGAACCAAGACCCCCTAATTTTGCTTTGCAGACCTCGGAAGTCCACAAACCCCAGTTTGGCAGCCAAGGCTCTACAAAACAGTGTTTTGATTTTTTAAATTTTATTGATTTTTGTGTATTGTCAGATCATTAAAAGGGAATGTCAAGTGGACAAAATGAACATTTTTAACACCATTTGTTCTTTGCATTTAATTGAGGTGTTAATACTAAAGCTGCTCGTGAGATTTGTGATGTGTATGGAGAAGCAGCACTTTCTCAAAGTACTGTTTGCCATTGGTTTACGTGCTTCAAAAATGGGCATTTTGACTTTAAGGACAGATCACACACTGGTTAACCAATTGAGTTTGATGAACCTTGCCCATTGGGTGAAGTTGTTTCACCACAGCTTTTTTTATTACAATCCTTCTGCTCTGCCAATTCTCTGGTCATTTTATGTGAAGTTTTGTGAAGATGATTCAATCACTCTTCATTGAACTGAATTGGTTGACTGCTGTGTAATTCATCCTTGAGGTCGAAATTCCCATTTTTGAAGCTCAAAAACCAATGGCGGGTAGTAGTTTGAGAAATTGCTCCTTCTCAATACACAGGACAAATCTCAAAAGCAGCTTTGGCAGGATTAACAAATTGATTAAATGAAAAAGTGAATGGTGTCGAAAATGCTAAGTTTTGTCCTCTTGAAAGTGCATTTTAATGATCTGAAAATGCACAAAAATCAATAAAATTAAAAAAATCAAAATACATTATCTTGTTGAGCAGAAACTTCTCTCAAATAACATAAAACGTTTTGCCAATGTATTTTATTTCCGTGCACATTGTTAAATGTGAAGAAAAGGCCTATGAATTATTCCTCAGCCCAATGCGTTAAGAGCTGGCCAAAAGTCACCGGACAGCAAATCAAAACCACTTAATTCCAAGATTTATTTATGTTTAACAACTGAATGGGTTTAATAAAAGCAACTAAATGTAAAACATCATGAAAATTGTTCCAACTGAAGTCCTTCTTGAGTAACACATTTTTCCATTTGAGTCAATACAGAATTACAGATAGTATTTATGGAAATTTGATTTGCTGTTGGGTAACTTTTCATCAAACTGTATATATATATGCTGGTAGTACTCTGTCAGTTACGACAACGAGGGTTCCATTTGATCTGATTAATGGAACCGCTGGCTCATGAAATTAACGTGCAAGTGGCTGAGCACTCCACAGACGTGACTGCAAGTATGCTGCCCTAACAACTGGGCTATTGTGCCTCCACTATCTATCTATCTATCTATCTATCTATCTATCTATATATATATATATATATATATATATACATACATATATACACACATATACATAAAGTAAGTACAGATTGAGCAATGGGGTTGATGAAATTGATTTCTCCCTCCTAAAAAATTGCTGGCCTTGTGCCAAACATTGAAACCAATGCAAAATTATTTGTCATTTGGTGTTAATTATACTTACTGAGAGCTTCATCTGGAATAGTTGCATAATTATTTTCAGCACCTTGAAGAAAAGAAATGGAAAATGCAAAACTTATTATTTCAGTGTGTAGTGCATGGTATCTAAAATTAAATGTAAGTATATATATATATATATATATACATACACATATACATGCACACACACACATGAAGTCCTTCTTGAGAGACACATTTTTCCATTAGCCAATACAGAATTACAGATAGTATTTATGGAAATTTGATTTACTGTTGGGTGACTTTTGGTCAAATTGTGTGCGTATATATATTATATATATATATGTATATATATATGATGGTGGTACTCTGTCAGTTACAACAACGAGGATTCCAGCTGATCTGATCAATGGAACAGCTGGCTCATGAAATTAACATGCAAGAGGCTGCTGAGCACTCCACAGACATGTGTACCCGTAACATAGTTCTCGGGGAGATTCAGTGTGACAGAAACAGGAAGTAAGAGTGAGAGAAAGTTGTGGTGAAAGAGTATAGCAGGGTTGCCCCCACCCCTGCTGGAGCCTAATGGAGCTTTAGGTGTTTTCATTCAATAAACATTCATAAAGCCCGATCTGGGAATTGAAACTGCAATCCCATGACTGCAAGTATGCTGCCCTAACCACTGGGCTATTGCACCTCCACTATATATATATATATATATATATATATATATATATATATATATTATCACACACTGGTCAACCAATTGAGTTTGATGAACCTTGCCCATTGGGTGAAGTTGTTTCACCACAGCTTTTTTTATTACAATCCTTCTGCTCTGCCAATTCTCTGGTCATTTTATGTGAAGTTTTGTGAAGAAGATGATTCAATCACTCTTCATTGAACTGAATTGGTTGACTGCGGTGTAATTCATCCTTGAGGTCGAAATTCCCATTTTTGAAGCTCAAAAACCAATGGCGGGTAGTAGTTTGAGAAATTGCTCCTTCTCAATACACAGGACAAATCTCAAAAGCAGCTTTGGCAGGATTAACAAATTGATTAAATGAAAAAGTGAACTATGTTACGGGTACACATGTCTGTGGAGTGCTCAGCAGCCTCTTGCATGTTAATTTCATGAGCCAGCTGTTCCATTGATGAAATCAGCTGGAATCCTCGTTGTTGTAACTGACAGAGTACTACCACCATAATGACATTTTGTCTGTCTTCACACTCTGAGTTCAGATGCTGCCGAGATCAATAAAATAAGCCCCACTTGAGTACTGGGGGTCGATGTACTCAACATATCCCTTCCCCCAAAATTTCAGGCCTTGTGCCTATACTAGAATGGATTATTATTATTATTATTATTAAGGCAGCAAGCTGTCAGAATTCTTAGCAGTATTTTTCCTGCCTTTACATTGAGTTCAAATTCTGCCAAGGCAACTTTGCTTGTCATCATTTCAGGGTCAGTAATATATATACCAGTTGAACACTGGGTCGATGTAATCAATTAGCCCCACTTCCTCTCCACTCCCCTCAGATTTCAGGCCTTATGCCTATAGTTGAAAGGATTATTATTATAAGAGTATAAGAGATTATTTCTTCTCATGGAGTGGTTGGCGTTAGGAAGGGCATCCAGCCGTAGAAATATTGCCAGATCAAACTGGGCCTGGTGCAGCCTTCTGGCTTCCCAGACCCCAGTTGAACCGTCCAACCCATGCTAGCATGGAAAGCGAACGCTAAACGATGATGATGATGATGATGATATATATATATATATATATATATTGTATGATGCATGTGTACGAACAGCCATGCTACATGGCAGTGAAACATGGGCCGTGACTGCTGAGGATATGCATAAGCTCGCAAGAAATGAAGCCAGTATGCTCCGATAGATGTGTAATGTCAGTGTTCATACTCGACAGAGTGTAAGTACCTTGAGAGAAAAGTTGGACCTAAGAAGCATCAGTTGTGGTGTGCAGGAGAGACGTTTGCGCTGGTATGGTCATGTGGCGAGAATGGATGAAGATAGTTGTGTGAAAAAGTGCCACACCCTAGCTGTTGAGGGAACCTGTGGAAGAGGTAGACCCAGGAAAACCTGGGATGAGGTGGTGAAGCACGACCTTCGAACTTTAGGTCTCACTGAGGAAATGGCTAGAGACCGAGACCTCTGGAAGTATGCGGTGCATGAGAAGACCCGGCAGGACAAGTGAGACCATAACCCATGGCCTCAGTCCACTTATGCATACCTTTCCTTCTTGGGACACAAAACTCTAGTTGTGAAGACCTGTTGAGGCAAGTGAAAATCAAAAATCAAAAATCAAAAATCAAAATCGATCAACATCAATGGAAATTGTAGCTGTGATACCAGTGCCGGTGGCACATAAGAGAACCATCCGAACGTGGCCGTTCCCAGTGCCGCCCCGACTGGCTTCCATGCTGGTGGCACGTAAAAAGCACCATCCGCTCGTGGCCGTTTGCCAGCCTTGTCTGGCACCTGTGCTGGTGGCACGTAAAAATCACCCACTACACTCATGGAGTGGTAGGCGTTAGGAAGGGCATCCAGCTTTAGAAACATTGCCAGATTAGACTGGGCCTGGTGCAGCCTTCTGGCTTCCCAGACCACAGTTGCACCATCCAACCCATGCCACCATGGAAACCGGACGCTAAACGATGATGATGATATATATATATATATATATATATATATATATATAATATATATATATATATATATATATATATTATCACACACTGGTCAACCAATTGAGTTTGATGAACCTTGCCCATTGGGTGAAGTTGTTTCACCACAGCTTTTTTTATTACAATCCTTCTGCTCTGCCAATTCTCTGGTCATTTTATGTGAATTTTTGTGAAGAAGATGATTCAATCACTCTTCATTGAACTGAATTGGTTGACTGCGGTGTAATTCATCCTTGAGGTCGAAATTCCCATTTTTGAAGCTCAAAAACCAATGGCGGGTAGTAGTTTGAGAAATTGCTCCTTCTCAATACACAGGACAAATCTCAAAAGCAGCTTTGGCAGGATTAACAAATTGATTAAATGAAAAAGTGAACTATGTTACGGGTACACATGTCTGTGGAGTGCTCAGCAGCCTCTTGCATGTTAATTTCATGAGCCAGCTGTTCCATTGATGAAATCAGCTGGAATCCTCGTTGTTGTAACTGACAGAGTACTACCACCATAATGACATTTTGTCTGTCTTCACACTCTGAGTTCAGATGCTGCCGAGATCAATAAAATAAGCCCCACTTGAGTACTGGGGGTCGATGTACTCAACATATCCCTTCCCCCAAAATTTCAGGCCTTGTGCCTATACTAGAATGGATTATTATTATTATTATTATTATTAAGGCAGCAAGCTGTCAGAATTCTTAGCAGTATTTTTCCTGCCTTTACATTGAGTTCAAATTCTGCCAAGGCAACTTTGCTTGTCATCATTTCAGGGTCAGTAATATATATACCAGTTGAACACTGGGTCGATGTAATCAATTAGCCCCACTTCCTCTCCACTCCCCTCAGATTTCAGGCCTTATGCCTATAGTTGAAAGGATTATTATTATAAGAGTATAAGAGATTATTTCTTCTCATGAGTGGTTGGCGTTAGGAAGGGCATCCAGCCGTAGAAATATTGCCAGATCAAACTGGGCCTGGTGCAGCCTTCTGGCTTCCCAGACCCCAGTTGAACCGTCCAACCCATGCTAGCATGGAAAGCGAACGCTAAACGATGATGATGATGATGATGATATATATATATATATATATATATTGTATGATGCATGTGTACGAACAGCCATGCTACATGGCAGTGAAACATGGGCCGTGACTGCTGAGGATATGCATAAGCTCACAAGAAATGAAGCCAGTATGCTCCGATAGATGTGTAATGTCAGTGTTCATACTCGACAGAGTGTAAGTACCTTGAGAGAAAAGTTGGACCTAAGAAGCATCAGTTGTGGTGTGCAGGAGAGACGTTTGCGCTGGTATGGTCATGTGGCGAGAATGGATGAAGATAGTTGTGTGAAAAAGTGCCACACCCTAGCTGTTGAGGGAACCTGTGGAAGAGGTAGACCCAGGAAAACCTGGGATGAGGTGGTGAAGCACGACCTTCGAACTTTAGGTCTCACTGAGGAAATGGCTAGAGACCGAGACCTCTGGAAGTATGCGGTGCATGAGAAGACCCGGCAGGACAAGTGAGACCATAACCCATGGCCTCAGTCCACTTATGCATACCTTTCCTTCTTGGGACACAAAACTCTAGTTGTGAAGACCTGTTGAGGCAAGTGAAAATCAAAAATCAAAAATCAAAAATCAAAATCGATCAACATCAATGGAAATTGTAGCTGTGATACCAGTGCCGGTGGCACATAAGAGAACCATCCGAACGTGGCCGTTCCCAGTGCCGCCCCGACTGGCTTCCATGCTGGTGGCACGTAAAAAGCACCATCCGCTCGTGGCCGTTTGCCAGCCTTGTCTGGCACCTGTGCTGGTGGCACGTAAAAATCACCCACTACACTCATGGAGTGGTAGGCGTTAGGAAGGGCATCCAGCTTTAGAAACATTGCCAGATTAGACTGGGCCTGGTGCAGCCTTCTGGCTTCCCAGACCACAGTTGCACCATCCAACCCATGCCACCATGGAAACCGGACGCTAAACGATGATGATGATATATATATATATATATATATATATATATATATATATATATATATATATATATATATATATATATACATATATATATACACGCACACACACATAAAGTAAGTACAGATTGAGCAATGGGGTTGATGAAATTGATTTCTCCCTCCCAAAAAATTGCTGGCCTTGTGCCAAACATTGAAACCAATACAAAATTATTTGTTATTTGGTGTTAATTATACTTACTGAGAGCTTCATCTGAAATAGTCGCATAATTATCTTCAGTACCTTTAAGAAAAGAAATGGAAAATGCAAAACTTATTATTTCAGTGTGTAGTGCATCATACTAAAATTAACTGTATATATACATATATATATATATATATATATATATATATATAATATATATATATATATATATATATATATTCAGTTAAGTAATTGAGATTCTAGTGAATTCTAAAGAATTCACATGAATATGGTCCTTAACTAGGATGCACCGGATATCTATATGGTTTAACCATACGACAAGTGGGGTGATTATAAATAGGAAAAAAGCAACAAGAATGGATTAAAATCTCGGTACGATCGTTTCGTACGAGGACATCTTTAATAAGCTACAAAAAATGCAGTGAATACAGATGGCTCGTACTCGTCAGCCGAAAAAATATCAGAGAATTCCCAAACATCAAAAGGGGTAGATCCAAAAGAGGTTGTAAGATTAACTGCATTGAAGAAAGTTCGATTCATGGAGATCCGATGAAAGGTTTTAAACATATAGAATTTATGCATGTCTACATATAGCTCATATTGAATATTTGATCAAGTTGTATAAAGAAATTTTCGGATACAGTCATGCAAAATTTCTGAAAATCCAATTAAGAGGCAAAGTGACTGCCACATCATGTAGAGGAAAGTCTGAGTAAAAACATAGTGACTGTCATATCGTGTGGAGGAACAGATTGTTATTGAAATTTACAAGAATCGCAGATAGGTTCGATTTTTTGGAGATCCGATGAAAAAGTCTTGAACTTACAAAATTTGTGTATGTCCTTATAGTTCGTAATCCAGTTTTGTGGAGAGATTTAGGGTACAATCATGCGAAAATATCAGGGAGTCCGAATGAGAAGCAAAAATGACAGTCTTATATTGTAGTGGTTCAGGTTGTTAATGAAATTTTCAAGAATCACAGAAAGAGGAGGAAGGGGGTAGGAATTTAATCAGTTACTGCTATTTAAGCTGTCAAAGAGAAAGGGGAAGCTAAGGGGATGGGCACAATTTGATACTAACAAAAAGTCTAAGTTTGTTTGGAACAAATTCGAACTGAGGTCAACAATTTATTTCTTTATTTATAAATGTTACTATTAATAGATTGTCAGGTTACAAAGAGGTCATTAGAAAGGAAAGAAAAATGGGGTTGTTTTTAAATGAAATTAAACTATTATATTATTATTATACTAAACTATAATACATACATAATGTTTTTAAATGAAATTAAACAATTATATTATTATTATACTAAACTATAATACACTACACTATATTATATTATATTATTTAGATATATTATATCACATCACAATACACTACGATAGGTCTGGTATTAGCAGAATTAATTTTTAAAAGTTTAAAAGAAATTAAGAGAATTAACTAACTAATATTAATAATGGGATAAAAAATAGACTAAGAAATGGAGATAAAAATAGAGCAAAATTTAATTTATTAATAATATGGTCCAATAGAAATAAATCAAATAATTTAAGTCAATAAGTATTAAATAGTACCATCAGAGAGAGAAAAAATTATAATCATAGCTAGTTAGAACTTATCTTTCCAGTTAAATATATAATATACTATGTAGGAGTGATATGTAAGTCAAAATGAATTTTATGTAAAATGATTCCAGTATACAGTTATCAATTGAGATATGATTTAAAATATCATTTAAAATATTTAAGAGTCTTAAACCGAGCATGTATACAAGAATTTCCAAGTTCAATTCTGCTGTTTAATTGAATTTCTCCATTATTTTTATACATTAGTATTTCAAATGCTTCCATGGAGCAAAGTTGGCAGCCTACTCTGCTATTTTTATAGGGTTTTGCTCTTCTGACTAATTCCCAAATAAGGTTATATTTGATATTATTGTTTTTTAGTTCCCAAATTTTACTAGAAAGAGAAGTGCTATCAGCCTTATGACGTAATTTAAAAGATGAGAGATGGTTATTCAATCTCTGTTTAAAATTTACAGTGCATCCAACATAAGAGAACTTATTATTATCTGTGGTTACGGATCACTTATAGGTTATGTTAATTAACCCGCATAAATCAGGGGCCGGGCATTTTGATTTAATTCTGCAGTTACATCTAGGGGCATTATAATTAGAGGTGGAATACCTTGAGGATAGAAGTCTTATATTAATGGCAATTATGTAAATTTTTTTGAATTCATACTATTCTATGTTACTTTTGACAAACTTTTTCCAAAGAGTGAAACCGGTTAAGTAAATAAACATCTTTTAAATTGCATTTTCAAACCTTCTTTCGTATATATATATGTATATATATATATATATAAATTTCTATATATATATAAAACTGAGAATGTGTCTGTCAGTCTGTCTGTGTGTTTCCCTAAAACTTGAGAACTACACAACCAATTTCATTCAAATTTCACACATGCCTTACTTAGGGTCCATGTACTTTCATGATCAAAAAAACGTTCGACTTCTTGTCTAAGGCGAGCCCATAGCAATATCATATCTTCTCCACTATTTCAGTATTACGTGTTAAAAGTGAAACAAAAACTGACAATATTTTCACCATTTATACGGAAGCATTTTTGTTAGAATGCCTTCGATAGAAGAAAGTCCAAAAATGAATTTCACTGCAGCCGTCAGCGAGTGCGAACTCTGGATCTGTATTATGTCTGTTTGGGTGTGTACTCATAATTGTGAGGTTTCACATATCTTTCACATAATTCATGTGATACTTATGGTGTTATGGGTTCATAAGTTTGTATATAACTTGTAATGTCATGGATATGTGTGAGACCCATATATTTCTGTGAGGGGAGCTCAGCATAAGTTTATGAGGTCATGTGTTTTTTTATGCATGAAGTTCATATAATGCATATAACTGATGTTTGGAATGAAAATTTATCCAGGTTGCACAGGAGGCAGAGTAGGTGGGGATATTTGCTGGAAATTTCAGAGTGTGAAATGCTGCTTATGCATGCAAGGGAAGAAGGTTTCATCCCTAATATTTAAAATATTCACTTTTGGTGTGATAATGTATAATTTTTCAGTGATGTAAAGCATGCATTTCCTGCCCTGTCCTCTGTACTTGTTGGCCTTAGCAATAATACTCCAGGTCATCTGGATGTTGCTCACACCTCTCTTTTTCAGTCTCTATACTATATTGGCTAGGATTATTGTGTGTTTTTTTGTTTTTGGCTCTGAACAAAGCCAGGTGCAATGTATATCTTTATTTGAAGGTGTTCCCTATCATTCCAATATATGTATTTGTTACTGTTCAAACCCATGATTTTGGTCTTATATACTAGTTCTTTTTCTGGGCACCCATTGTTCAGGAACAGCTATGTGAAGATCTAGAGGGGTTGGACAAAATAATGGAAACATGTAGCATCATAATTTTGAAATATCTATAAAACCATCAAAAGCTTGTTTATATTTATGTTATTTGATTTATTATTAGTATTGCTTAATATGTTTTGCTAAAATTGCTGTTTCTTTTCAGATATCAACAGAAAAAGTTAATTGAAATTCATTAAAATAACAGATCTATTGGACTTTCAAAGAGGTCAAATTGTGGTATGCGTATAGCAGGCGCTAGCGTAATGAAAACAGCCAAAATGTTTGGTGTATCATGAAGTCCTGTCTCAAAAGTAATGACAGCCTTTGAGGAAGTGGGAAAAACCTTCTAGTCAAAACAAAACTCTGGAAGAAAACCAAAACCTTCAGATAAGGACTGTTGGACTCTTACGCAAATTGTTAGAAAGGATCACAAAAGTACAGCTCCCAAAGTAACTGTAGAGCTTAATAACCATCTCAAGAACCCAGTTTCCACAAAACTGATTGCTGGGAGTTTCACAAAGCTGGATTTCATGGGAGGGCTGCAATCAGAAAACCACTACTTTCAAAAACCAACTTTGCAAAGCGTTTAGAGTGGGGTAAAAACCTACAAAACTGATCCCCAGAGCAGTGGAAGAATGTCATTTTCTTGGACAAGTCATCTTTTACCATATTTCTGACCACTGGCCGAGTATACATGTGGAGACATCCAAAACAAGCCTTTGACCCAGACTACCTTCTTCCAACTGTTAAACATGGAGGAGGATCTATGATGATCTGAGAGGAGGGGGCTATATCTTGGAAATCTGCCAGCCCAATGATTTCCCTTCATGGCAGACTATTTAAGCATTTTATCTGATCAAATTCATCCTATGATTGCAGAACTGTTTCTGAAGGGAAATGCAATCTTTCAGGATGATAATGCACCAATTCATAGAACAGCTAAAGTTGTTACTGAATGGCATGAGAAACATTCTAGAGAAGTTGAACATCTTATCTTGCCACCACAGCCACCAGATCTCAATATTATTGAACATTTGTGGTGCATTTTAGGAAAACAGGAAAAGGAGTCAATATCCTCCACCATCATCACTGCAAGAACTGGAGACTTTTTTAGCTGAATAATGGACAAAAATTCTTTTGGAAACAATTCAAACTTTGTACAAGTTCATACCTTGTAGAATTCAAGCTGTAATTACTGCTACAGGCAGTCCTACCCCATATTAAAATAAATTTGTTTGAAATTTTAAGGTGTTTCCATTATTTTGTTCAACCCCTGTATGTTTACACAATATATATATATATATATGTTATATAGCCAGAAGATGAGGTCCAGAGATTTTCAGTGTAGAAGACGCTTAGTAGTGCTCAAATGATCCAAACCTAGACTCTGATATCTTTACAGGGAATCAATTCTACAGGATTTAAAAAAATCATAACCTAGGTATCTCATTCGAAAATGACACACACTGGAAACATCTTAAATCTATATCACCCTTTCTAGAAACCCTATCAATCATTACAATATATCTACATCCTATCAAATTACCCTAAACTTACTCCTAATAGAATAGTCACAGACATTTTTATCAGAATCTCCAGCTTATCTACTAACAAAGATATTTTTAATAATCATGCCCCACACTATAACCAAGCTCAGCAGATAAGTGGTTTCTGTAAAAAGAACTCTTATATCTCCAACACTAAACTTAAGGCAAAAATTGCACACTTCTTTCCTAGAGCAGGTAGGAAGACCACAGAGTAGGTAGGAAAACCACAGAGCAGGTAGGAAAACTTGCAATTATTAGGTGTTTCAATTTAGCCCTCTTGGAGGTTTCTGTCTATGCAAAAATATATTCTACAAGTGCAGAGTAATAATACTATGCTCCCACCAAGTAAGGGTCTATAACGACAGCATGTCAATTTCAAGCACTGCTACTGAGGACAAATGGACTCTTTCTCCAATCCAAATTCTAAATATTCTACCACCTTAGCAACTTACATACACAAACTCAAATCCCCAAACTACTCTATCCCGATCCATCATAAGGAGGCTCCCTCGTTCAACTCAAACCTTGGTATTTGTAAGGGATCACTAATCATCCTTTGCAAGCATAATCCCTGATTACTTAATAGATTCTCAGATGTAATACTCTCTTGTAAACACAGGTTCTACTCATCATTTACTCATTTTATTAAATCTATGTAATCTCATAACAATGATTATCATTAATTATAATTAACCTTGGGGTGCAACAAGGTTAGCGAAGCAACGCATCTTCTCCAGTAATACCATCCTTCTCATGATTACCTTTGAAAATTCTTCTTACCCACAACATACCACCTCCCTCACAAATTGTATTCTTTCCCCATTATCTCATTTCTCATCTTCAACCAAGAGCACTTGCAACTACCACAATCAATTAGCTACTAAACAATCAACATCCACCCCTCTACCCAATTTCATACACCTTTTCAAACCTCAGTACTCCCCCTCCACCACCAATCCACCTTCATTATAGTACTAACCACAGCTACTCTGATCACCGACTAACTCCCCACTCTATGCACCTCCATTTATCTTATCTCATATCTCTGTTCATACTTTAGTAATCTCCCTCTACTGCCTAATTAGAGTCTTTCCCTCCCTCAAATAATTGTCATCCCTTTTCTCACTATCTCAACACTATACACAAACCCAATAATTGACTACCCTTCAATTACTACCCATTGCATCCCTCCCACTCATCTCTAAACACTCCACATCGACTACCACTTCCTTAATACTCCCATTCTTAAGGCGCCCCCCCTCACTCTCTTTCTGAACTAGTTTATTTATTTCCTCTCACCATTCTGTCTTAACACTCGCCATAACTCCTTCCTACCTCCTTCCTCTAATAGTGCTTGCTCTCCACATTTAATCTGTCCACCTTTGAACTTGATGGCAGCTCAATTTATCCAATTCTGATTGCCTTCCATTATGGCCTACGTACTGTGATGAATACATCTAGCAACATTCTCCCAGAAACAGCTGTTAGACTTATATCCTCCCCTTTAATTTTCTCTGTCATTTGCACTCCGTAAGTTGGATCTACTCCTTTTCTCCTTCACTCAACTCCCTCTCTCTCTCTCTGTCTCTTTCGCTAAATATATAGATATATATGTATGTATGCATATATATATAGTTATGTCATCACTTCATCATTTAAAGTCTGTTTTCAATGGTTACATGCTTTGTTAGAAGCTGGTAAGTTAGAAGACTGTGCCAAGTTCAACTGTCTGTTTTGGCATGGCTTCTACAGCTGGATGCTTTTCTTAATGCTCACCACTTTACACACTGTACTAGGTGCCTTTTATGTGACAGCAGCACTGGTGAGATCACAAAGTAATTTACAAGACAAAAGCCCCCAACAGAGGAGGGAGTAGTATTGAGGGAGGTAGTTTTGTGCCATGTGTGTATCTAATGGGAGACCACAAGAAGTTACATTATTAACCATGCATTGTTAGGAATCCACAGTTGGGTATGTCACAGAATATATACACATGACAAAACAAGAAAGTTTGTGTATAAACTATTTAATTCGTACCAGCTTACACATGTTTCATAAACAAAAAAGAAACTATACAACTAAATTCTTTTTGGTATTGCTTCCAATTCTTTATATTCTGAGTTCTAATCCCACTGAAGTCAACTTGACTCATCCCCTCAATCCAAAAATTGTTGCCCTTGTGCAAAATTTGATAGACATTATAACAACAACAATAATAATAATAATTATAATTATTATTAAGGTAGTGAGGTGACAAAACTCATTAGTATGCTAGACAAAATGCTTCGCAGCATTTTGTTCGTCTTTATGTTCTTTTAAAATTCTGTGAAGATTGACTGCCTTTGATCCTTAGAGGGAGGGGAGAAGGCTTGATAAAATAAGTATTAGTTGAACACTGGGGTCGATATAATTGATTTATCCTCCCCACTAAATTTTGCTGGCCTTATGTTTAAATTTGAGACATTTAACCTTATTATTATAAGGGCATGAGCTGTCAGGATCATTGCTGTGTTGGACAAGAAGCTTTGTGGTATTTCTTCTGGCTCTACATTCTGAATTCAAATACCACTGAACTCAGCTTTGCCTTTCATCTTTTTGGGGTCAATAATATAAAATACTAATTTAGTAGTGGGATAATGTAATCAACTTGCCCTGCCCACTAAAAGTACTAAAAGTTGAAACTATTATCATTAAGAGCAGGATTATAAGAACATGGAAAAAATGATCGATCAGTGATACTTCTGTTCATACTTTATGTTCTGAGTTCAAATCTTGCCTGAATCAACTTTGATTTTCATTGCTTTAAGTTTGATTAAGTACCAATTATAGGGGTGAATGTAATTTACTTTTTCTCCTCCCCTTAAAAATGCTGGCCTAGTAGTAGTAGTAGTAGTAGTAGTAGTAGTAGTAGTAGTAGTAGTAGTAGTAGTAGTAGTAGTAGTAGTAATAGAGGTAGTGGAGGTACTGGTAGTAGTAGTAGTAGTAAGAAGAGGAGTAGCAGTGGTAGTAGTAATGGTGGTGGTTTCGGTTGCAGAAATGGTCATGGTAACAGATTAGAGTTACAAGAAGAGCATGTCCGTAACACTAAATTACTGTAATTATTTTAACCAATAGAATATATGATTTTCATACAATCATTTTTTGTTTTCTTTAAATTTTTTATCTGATTCCTCTTTGAATACTGTCAATCAAACACATCATCATAGACATGAATGATCACTACTGCCATGCACCTATCAATGCTACAACCCCAACCAAAAACAGAAAACAGTATCCACACATACATTTAGTTTTTGGATTATTCTTTAATCATCATCATCATCATCATCATTTAACGTCCGCTTTCCATGCTAGCATGGGTGGACGGTTCAACTGGGGTCTGGGGAGCCCGAAAGCTGCACCAGTCCAGTCAGATCTGGCAGTGTTTCTACAGCTGGATGCCCTTCCTAACGCCAACCACTCCGAGAGTGTAGTGGGTGATTTTATGTGCCACCGACATAGGTGCCAGACGAGGCTGGCAAACGGCCACGCTCGGATGGTGTTTTTATGTGCCACCGACACAGGTGCCAGACGAGGCTGGCAGACGGCCACGCTCGGATGTGTTTTTATGTGCCACCGACACAGGTGCCAGACGAGGCTGGCAGACGGCCACGCTCGGATGTGTTTTTATGTGCCACCGACATAGGTGCCAGACGAGGCTGGCAACGGCCACGCTCGGATGGTGTTTTTATGTGCCACCGACACAGGTGCCAGACGAGGCTGGCAGACGGCCACGCTCGGATGGTGTTTTTATGTGCCACCGACACAGGTGCCAGATGAGGCTGGCAAACGGCCACGATCGGATGGTGCTTGTTACGTGCCCACAGCACGGAGGCCAGTCGATGCGGTACTGGCTACAGCCACGTTCGGATGGTTTTCTTATGTGCCACGTGCCACCGGCACTGGTACCACAAAGATACAAATTCCATTGATGTTCATCTATTTGATTTGTTTTGATTTTCACTTGCCTCAACAGGTCTTCACAAGTGTCACAAGAAGGAAGGTATGCACAGGTGGACTGACTACGTCCCAGGTAGGGGCCATGGGTTATGGCCTGACTAGTCTTGCCGGGTCTTCGGATGGTGTTTTTATGTGCCACCGACACAGGTGCTAGATGAGGCTGGCGAACGGCCACGATGTTATTAACAATAAGAAAGTGGTATCTATAATTAAATATGTTATAGAAAAGAGGAAATAATTTATGATTAATTTAAAATAATTATATATATATATCATATATGATAACACAGTGATGGCTGTGTGGCTGAGAAGATTGCTTCTCAACTACATGGTCTTGGGTTCAGTCTCATAGTGTGGCACATAAGCTAGATAAATAAATACTATGATAACGATGCTAGGTAAATGGTGGAAGTCATAGAAGGATGTGATTTCACAGCTGCAGTAAGGAGATCCATCTACAAAGTGGGAAACATGAACAAACCTAACATTTAATGAAAAGATTTCTAGACTAGACATGTAAGAGGCAAGAAATTTGCAAGCTGGAACAACAACAACTTTACTAGGAGAGCAGTAAAAAGTGTTACAGTGTAGAAGAAACCAGAAAGGCCAGCTTTCTAGTGTCACTGACATGATAGTATACACTATGATATAAAGTAGTTAGTGATTTGAAAGGAATGAACTCCTTAAAAACCATACCAAAATTATGTTAATCATAAATACTACGTAAAATCCTAACCATTACATATAAGAAAGTGTTAGAGCACTTAGCTCCAGTCACTCTTGAACTTTCTTAGCCAGATTTGTAGATAACTCATGTTGACTTCTCATGAAAAGGAAAACATATATCTTGTTCAACTGTATAAAGAAATACAGACTTTGAAATGAAACATCCTGATAATACCAGCTCTCCCCACTCTCTCTTCTTTCTTTATATAAATATGTGTGTGTGTGTGTGTGTGTAGCTCCATCTATTTCTGATTTGAAGTCATAGGAAGAATGGTGTATTAATTCTTTCTTTCATGGGAAAGCTACCTGCAGGAACCTATCAATTTATGAATCAGCCCTACCAATCAGTGCCAAGGCTGCCTATGTATGGAATGAAATATGTAAAAACAGTATATGTAGTAAAATAAGGAATAGATCCTCAAACATTAAGCATCTTCCTTATATTTCCACTAAGAAATATCTTGTATTTCAATAGTTAAGCTTTATAAAGAGAAATTGATTGAGTTTAGCTTTGGTCTTTACAAATACCTTGACAAAGGCTTTTTAAGACTGAAATATTGAAATATAAGGCAAAAGCTGAAATCTTTTGAGTTTGCTTTTGTTTAAACTCTTTTATAACAAGCTAGATCAGTGTTGGCTTTCTAAAATACTTTCAATTCTATTTCATAATGACACATATATACTATATCACTTGTATACAGACACATATACATGCATACATGCAAAGATGAGCATATATGAGCAGAAAACTATGCATGTATATGTTAGTAGAAAGCTCTGAGATGATAGTAACATTGATCATCAAAGCAGTCTATCATTGACCAACAGCCGGGTTATGACCTTCCACTTTGAAGGGGATGCGTTTGCAATCCTGGAACAGGAAACATCAACGAATACCTGATGCACAAAATGGATAGAGATGCGGGAAAAGCAGTGAAATGTGACAAACCATGCAGACCTTGTGGAGTTGACACCAAAGACATCACCCACATCATAAGCAGTTGTCCGAAAATATTATCCCAATATTATCTTCCGATAAGATATGATGTTGTAGCTAGGATATTCTCTAATATGTAACCTGTCAGAAGGATAACCCCAAGGACAAAGAAATAAAAACTCACTGTATGGAAGAAGTCAAAGTCACTCATAATAAAAAAAAGAGTACTGGTGGAATGTTCCAGTGAAAATCTCAATAAAACGTAAGCACAACAAACCTAATATAATGATCTAGGTTAGAAATCAACTCTATCTCTACTGGCAAGAAATCTTGAAATAAAACTGAATCATGACATATGTACATATGGAAAACAAATGCTAAATGATTATGATGATGATGATGATGATAAAGAAACATCATCATCACCATCATTTAACATCTGTTTTCTATAGACATTTGTGTGTGTGTGTGTGTGACCGAAAGTGCGTAAGGTGAGTATACAGGGATAAATTATCCAGGTGGGTACTGTAATAGCTCCCAGGTATATTTCAGGTTATGGCTAATTGAATAAAGTAGTAATAAGCATCAATGCTCACTTAGTATGAGCAATCTTGCTTTGATTCTTTTGATGGGTGACTCTGGATTCATTCCTCTGGATCATGAATATTATTAGGAGTGTAAATTTCAAACAATTACAAGAAATACAGAGACTGGTACATCATCAAATTTTTCTTTTCATTTTACAGTTGGTCATCCATAATTAGTTGGTTAAAATGACCAACAGGTTTCTGCTCCACAGAGTATGTACAAATGCACATGCAACCCAGCATAATCTGCTGTGCACCTTCATTCAGGGTCTTTCAACAAGTGTAGTTTGAAGCAAACTGAGTTTATTTATTTTTTCATGGCAAGTTTATTTCCTTATTCTTTCCTGTTTAAGATATAAAGGGAAGTGATGAGGGATACGTTGAAATCTATAAAGTTTATCTTTAGGCTGCCGGCTAATTAACATCAGTTCCAGGAGGAAATTGGGAGTTTTATATATATATATTAAATTAGGTCAAAGTATATCTTAGTGTTTTGATAGGCTTTTTCTTTATGTTACAAGAGATTGAATAGAATTAATATTAAACTTTGTTATATTGATGGAGTTCTGTCAATATATTGTTTATGAAATCCAGAAGGAAGGTACACTTTAAAGCGAGTTTTATGTTATACATAAGTTATTGTACAATAACTTATGTATAACTTATGTCTCTTCCTTGCATTTCCACTTCATACACTATGCTTACCTTCCACTTCCAAATCCTGTCCTCTTGGCCACTTAAAAAGCATCCAGTCTACACCGAAAAATGGTTAGCATTTCTAAGGGCATCCAAACCTTTCCAAAACTGACCTTGCCTGTGCTTGTGCCATGTAAAAATCACTAAGCCCACTCTGGTGAGTGGTTGGTGTTAGGAAGGGCATCCAGCTGTAAAAATCCTGCCCAAACAGTAAAAGAAGTCTGGTGCAGGATTCTGCCTCGCCAGCTCCTATCAAACTGTCCTACCCTTGCCAGCATGGAAAGTGGATGTTAAACGACAACGATGATAATGATGTTATGCATGTTGTCTATACAACTGGAATATACCTGATGCATTTCTTTCCGGACATTTAGCATCCACAGAGAGAACCTCTCTGTTGTCAACAAAGGCAGTTGCTCCCTGGACTTTTATAACCTATCCTTACTCCACCTATTATGCTTTCCCAACACTCATTTCTAATGCTGATTAAGACAGTTAAGTTATGGAAGATACCAACTATTATCAAACTTGAGAAATTTCCTTATTTCTTGGGAGTGCTTTTATGAATGAAATCCCTTTCTCTATAAGCCTGTCTTGTACTTTTTGTGTACTTATTGTTTACATTGGTTATATAGTATAGAGTGTTTACTGGCTCCCTTTCTACATAATGAGTGTGGCTACATCCAGTTTGGAATAGTGTTTTTTTTTATTTTCTGCAAGCTAAAAATTTCATTTTTGCCAAAGTAACCTTTAGGCCCTTTCATTCTAGGCTCTGCTTTTATGTTAGGAACTTTTCTCCAAAACCTTTACCTGAACTGATTATGAGTACCTATGGCTGCATTTATGTAGAACGAATTGTTCTTGATGGTTGACCACTTAATATCTTACTTTTTTGCAACATGGTCTCTTAATAATTTGTCTGTCTAACTAAATTCATCTTTTCCTCATGCAAATTTCTTAAAAACAAAACTTACCTTTTGCTGATGAAGTCCTATTAAATTCACAAAATAATTATAAAATAAGATAAAATAAAATAAAATAAAATAAAATAAAATAAAATAACAACCACCACCACAACCACCACACCACCACCGCCACCACCATCATCATCATCATCATCATCATCATTATTATTGTATAATTGTTCAATATTTGTTAGATTGAGACAAATTTCTACTGCGTCACCTGCTACACTGCTGTGTTGCTGGGGGTTGCAGCATTGTATGTTCTTTTCTGCTGTTGGGAGTGTGCATCTTCCCAGTACTCTACTGTATTACCTTTTTTTCCCTTGAGATGTGGTGCTGTCTTCTGTTGCATTACTGCTTATATTATGTGTTGAGTGTGTAGTGCTTTGGTTGTTTAGCTTGCTGGTGGAAGTATATTTCACTGGGTAAATGATGTATAGAGTGTGTCTTGTATTTGTAGGTTGTTTTGTTTAGGTTGTATTATTGGATTGATAGTGTCTTGCATAGAATGTGGGCTGTTCCTAGTAGGGCTATTTTTTAAAAAGTGTGTAGTGTTGAGGATCCAGGTATAGCTTCTACACTTCTGTTCATATGTTTTTTTATCATGCCCAATGCTCCAGTTATTATTGGTATTATTTTTACCTTCATGCCCCACACTTTGAATACTTCATTATCACTATTATCATTATTCATATACACACAACACATTAGACTGTTGGAAAAGAAAAAATTCTAACATTGGGCTACAACACGTAACCTTAGATGCCAAGAACCCTTCTAAGTATCCTAACTGTCCCTAATAATACTGTTTTCTGCAACTGTACTAAACTGGGTTTTATACCTATTTCCTCTATTCATCTTTTCAAATACTTAGAGATATTTCCTAATGCACCTATAAGTACTGGAAGACATTTTACCAGCACTTTCCATAGTCTCTGTAATTCAATGGCTAGGTTCTAATACTTTGCTGTTTTTTCTATACCTCTCATATTGATTTTTTCATCATTTGGAACTGTAAAGTCAATTATCTAGCACTTTCTATTCTCTTTATATACTACTACTAAATCAGGCCTTCTAACTTGCAAAATACGATTATTTGCACCTCTGAGGATTGTGAATGAAATTGTCTTTTTCTTAATGTCAGACACCAATGACCAGATGTCCAATCTTCAACCACAACTGAGATGGTAATGATGATGATGATGATGATAATGATATACATATACAACTAATCCACCATTGTTGACAATGACCAAGGGTATCTTGTGAGACTAGAAGATGGATTGCAGTGTTTGGCTGTGGCCATTCAGTCTGATACATACTCAAAAGGCTTTTCCACAAATCGGGCACTGGTAGTCTGCTGGGGCTGAAAGTAAAGAGTTGGCTCTGCATTGTATGCATTTTCACCATGCCCTCACAATCCTGTTCTGTTTGTAGGAGGTGGTACTTCTGTTGGTGTAGTCAGGCAGGGCAGTCTTGAGCTTGCATTTCCCAGGTATCAGTGTTGATCTGAAAGCTCTTCAGTGAGGCTTAGAGTGTATCCTTGAAGCACTTTTTCTGTTCACTTTGCATGCACTTGCCTTCCGTCAGTTCACTGTAAACCAATATCTGAGGGAGTTGCATGTCAGGCATTTGAACAAGATGGGTCTCAACTTCTGACTTGTCTTACTAGGTGATTTCCAACAACTTTCTAGGGCAGTGATATCAAAGCAATTTAGCTTTTCGGTGTGACATATCTAAACCATACAAATCTCACAGGCATACAATAGCATAGGCAGTAAAGCTGCTTCATACACCTTTACCTTGGTGACCAGCCTAATACCTCTCCTCACCTACAGTGATTCGGCTGCCTGGAGAAATTCACCAGTATGGTGTGTCAGTTTCACAACAGCATGCTTGCTCAAGTACTGGATCAAGGAGATTCTTCCTCTGACACATTCCCAGTCACTCATGAAGTCAAGAAGGGCTGTGTACTTGCACCTATGCTATTCAGCAAGACGTACTCAGCCATGCTGTTGGATGCTTCTGCAATGATGATAAAACCAGCATCAAGATCATATTCACTACCGATGGCAGACTCTTTAATCTGCGGAGGCTACAGGCCAAAACCAATATGGAAGAAGACTCAGTGTATGACCTTTAGGTGTTTTAGCAACCAGTGCTATGAGGGAGTCATCCCCAAGTGCTATGCTGCAGTGACTCTGGCAAACAAACAAAACACAAACATGGAATATGTGCAACCAATAATGTTTACAACATTAGAGTTGCTTTTAATTCATTACTGAATATATATATATATATACACTCAACAAAATATTTTCCTTACAAAAAGGAAGGCCATTAGCTAGATTAATTAGATATTCTCCCAGTCTTTTGGAATGTTAGTTATAATATAATCATTTAATCTATAATATATAAATCTATAGTATCTACAGTTGCATTTAGTAAATAATCAAACAATTTATACTTTTAAACTTCATTTCCTCACAATTTCAATAGTATTTTATTTGCATAAGGATTCACTTGCAAAACTTTACACGTATAAGGTTTTGATTTACTGTCACCTTAACAAAGATTCTATTATACTAATTGGAAAAGGCAGATAGAAGAGCCAACTAACATGTGAACTATATATGATTTTGTATTACCTTCCTACAACTTGGGTTCAACTGATAGAAATTTTCTATCTACTTTCAAATAAACAACAAATAAGAATGTTATATACTTACTCTTTATTGCGTTTAACACCTAAAAAAAAGTAAAAAGTGATGCATATAGGAATGTTATTCAATATTAAACATTTCTTGTGAGAGTAGTACAAGTAATTTTCTATATCAAATAAGACTACCATTAGTTACAGCAGTAAATTTTGAAACAAATTTATCTCAGATTTTCCATGTTGTTAAGATTGTAAGATTTACAAACACCTCTTCCACTCTTCCTTCACACCCTCGTAAAATAGTCCTTCCTTCCATCTCCCACTCTCCTGCTACCATCTCATGAACTTACTCAGCCACTTGCCTGATCCAATCTTTGGTTCCTGTCACTCCATGTATCTTGAGTGTCACCTTCCATTGCATCTTCAACATCTCTCTTCCCCTCTCACTCCAACTCAGTTACCCAATGTATCTCCTCTACTGCAAGACACTAATTTCTGTACCTCCATCCATACTCTAACCTCTCATCACCTGGCACAAAGCCACCTCTCTCAATTCTATTCCCTACTCAGTTGAGAGTGTCTTGTCTTTCTAGTTACTTGGTGACTTCACTGCTGCTAGTGCCAGTTAAAAGGCACTCAGTACACTCTGTAAAGTGGTTGGCATTTTGAAGGGCATCCAACCATAGAAAACATGTCAAAGCAGGCAATGGAGCTTGGTACATATATCTATATTCTCTCTGTCCCCCAACTGTCTTACCCGAGTGTGTATGTGTGTGTGTGTTAATGTGATGTCTATGTGTATAGATACGTGCAAGTATAGTAGTGTATGCGTGTAATTTTTAGGTAGGTTGTGTAAAAGCATGTATGTGAGGAGATGAGAGTGTGTATGAACATATGAAAAAATTGATGAAACAGATTGGACAATAAGTACAAGGTGGAAGATATTATTGATGTGTGAGCAAGTTTTCACCAAAAGCATATAGAGGTTGGAGAATGCATTCAAAGGAAAGCAGATGTGAAACAATGAGAGACAGTTTAAACTAAAATTTTAAAATGTGGTAGAAATATTTAAATTCAGTGTTGATAAAAACAAAGATATTGGTAAAAAGTCCAGAGAAATTGAAGGTAAAAAGTTTCCAGGAAAATCATCCAATTCAAGAAGATGAAACAATATACATTAAGATGATGAAAAGCCAGATGCTAATGCACAAAAGAAATAAAATGGTAAACAGAGGTGAGAAGAGAAATAACAGAATGGAATTGATAAAGAGAAGATTTGATGCAAGGGAAAAGAAGGAGCAGGAAAAGCAGCATCTGAGGGTGTGGCTGTTGACAAACTGAAGATTGTGTAGTAGTCAAGCAGAAATGGCATGTGGAAGTAAGAGGAGAAAGAAGTAGGAGAGAGAAGGAAACATAAGGCTTAGGTGTGTAATTCTGGAACAAGAAGGAAGGAAGGCAATGTAAGTTAGGATGAGGTGATGAATTTAGACCAAAGTTTTGAAAAGAATGTATTCCTGTTACTTCTGGAAGAGAGGATATATATAGTAACAAAGGACCTTTCCTTCAGTGTAAATAGCAGATTGTATGATGCCTATGTGTGAACAGCCATGTTACATGGCAGTGAAACATGGGCTGTGACTGCAGAGGACATGTGAAGACTTGAAAGAAATGAAGCTGGTATGCTCCACTGGTTGTGCATGTCAATGTGCACATACAACAAAGTGCGTCTTAAGAGAAAAATTGGGCATAAGAGGCATCAGATACAGTGTGCTAGAGAGAGGACTGCTGTATGGTCAAATGATGCATATGGATGGGGACAGCTGCATAAAGATTCTTATTGTGGAAGGAAACTGTGGAAGAGGTCGACCCAGGAAGATGTGGGTTGAGGTGGTGAAATGTGATCTTTGGATGTTGAGTCTCATGGAGGCAGTGACAAGTGACCAGGACTTCTGGCAAATTGCTGTGCATGGGAAGAGGCATCAGGCTAAGTGGAACTCTGATTCTGGCCTAGTGCTGGTGATGTGTGAATGGCACTTGTACCAGTGACATGTAAGATGGACCTGTGCTAGTGACACATAAAAGGCATCGAGTACACTCACTGGAGCAGTTGGTGCTAGGAAGGGTATCCAGCCATAAAAACCAAACCAAAATATACTGGAGCCTCATGTAGCTCTCCAGCTTACCATTTGCAGTTAAATTGCCAAACTCATGCCAGCATGGAAAATGGATTATTAGAAATAAGAGCTAAAATGTTCCTAATGCTATAAGAGAAGCACATAAATGTATACATATGTGCTCTCAGAGGCTCAGGAATTCTCCATTGTTTTGGGTGATTGCAGCCCTTGTGAGCATATATATATATATACATATATATGCTTTTCCTACAGTATTAGGAGCTCAAAGACCCAGCAAACAGACAAAAATTTAGAGATTTACTAATGGAAGCTTCTGAAGAAAGAGAGGAAGAGTTGGGGACACATAGCTTAGAGGACAACTGAAAGTTCCTGAGGGACAATCTACTGAGGGCTACAGATGAAATCTGTGGTTGGTGCAGAGTCCCAGCTAGATCAAGGGTGACATGGTAGTGGAGCAAGGAAGTTGACAGTGCTATAAAATCAAAAAGACAGGCCTGGAAAAACTGGAAAACCAGAGGAAGCAGAGAATTATATCAGGTAGCCAAAAGGGCAGCTAGGCGTCAGGTATGCATAGCAAAAGGAGTAGCTGAAGGTAAGAGATTAGAAAATGTTCTACAGTATGAGATGTTCAGGATTGCAAAGCAGTGTATCAGAGAGAATAGAGATTTGGTGCGTGAGAAATGTGTGCAAATGGATAATGGTATGCTTGCACTTAGCAAATCATAGAAGTAAGATGTATAGCAGTGTCACAATGAAATGTTATTAAATGTGGAATATGAATGGGAGGAGAGTTTACCAAATATCGAACCAATTGAGGAACTAGCCATCAGAGTTGATAGAAGTAAAATAGATAAGGCAATTAAGGACATGAAAGCCCCTAAGCCATCAAGAGTCATTACCGAGATGATTAGAATTTCCGGTGGTGTAGGATACAGCTTAGTCACCTGCATAGTTAATCAGGTTATTCAGGAAAGCACCATCCTCAATGACAAGTGTAGTAGTATAATAGTTACAAGGGTAAAAGTGATGCCTTAGATAGAAACGATTACAGAAGTATTAAATTGCTAGACCAAGTCATGAATGTTAGAGAGAGTTATGGCTCAATTGATTAGAAATAGAATGAAACTAGATGAGATGCAGTTTGGTTTTGTACCTGGAAAGAATTCCACAGATGTCATCTTCGAAGTGAGACAGCCATAAGAAAAGTATTTGGCAAAATTCCTCATCTTTTAAAATGTGGCCCACGTAGACCCGAATGAAATAGGGTTATAATACTGAAACACGTAAGACAATAATAAAAGCACCCACTACACTCTCGGAGTGGTTGGCGTTAGGAAGGGCATCCAGCAGTAGAAACTCTGCCAGATCAGACTGGACCCTGTGCAGCCATCTGGTTCGCCAGACCTCAGTCAAATCGTCCAACCCATGCTAGCATGGAAAGCGGACATTAAACGATAATGATGATGATGATATATATATATATATGTGTACATGTATAAAGTGTATATATTTATATATATGTGAATATATATATATGTGTGTGTGTAGACATGTATATATAATGCATATATATGTACATATTTAATGCATATGTATATATATATATATATAATATATATATATATAATGTGTACATATGTGGTCGGATTGAGCTGAAAATATGCACACCTATGTTAAAAGTGCTAGTGAGTTTGCTCAATTGAAAAGCATGGCCTCTAGGGCAAAATTCCTCATCTTTTAAAATGTGGCCCACGTAGACCCAAATGAAATTGGGTTATAATACCAAAACAAGTAAAACAATAATAAACTATTTTAATCCTGAGCAAGGCTGGGTATATCTGCGTAATCTATAAAATGAAGAAGGCAAACGTTGATACAAATTGATTTTTATGTAAAATGGGGTCTAAATGGGGCTGGAAGGGGATTAAAATTTACAGGAGAGAATAACTTGAGGTGAGAAATTGATTGGGAGACGTTTTGGGGCACAACAGTAGTTGCTTTGGTTTGAAAACGGAGATTTTAATGATTTTTGTGGACACTTGGGGGTCTAGATTGGACATCTTTTGCCTGATTTCAATCAAATTTTCAACATGATAAAGTGGAAGCGGATTTGTAATTTAAGTGTGGAAATTTAATTTTTTTATAAATGGGAGAGAGAAAGATAGAGAAAGATAAAGAGTAAGAGAAAGCGAGGGAGAGTCCGAGAGAAAGGAAGAGTAAGAGAGTGGGAAAGTGAGAGAGAAAGGAGAGAGAAACAAAGCGGGAGAATGGGGCGAAAAGAAACAGAAAGGAAGCAACAGAAAATAACAACCACACCCTCACCCATGCGTAGAGCGGGTCACGTTAAACTAGTTGAATTATATTTTGTATATAATCATCTATAATATGTCTTTTGAATCCACTCTTTGATTTGAGGTTTTCTTCGGTTTTTATAATTGGATGAATTTATATTGAATTCATTTACTTTATTTATTTTGTTCATTGCTTGCTTAAGACTGTTAACTGAAAGGACCAATGAAACAAGTCTATTTTTAAAGGGGCATCCTTTAAGTAGTTTTTGATCATATCGTTATTTCTGTTCTATTTTAACAAAACTGTCCATCGAATGGGAACATGAAACTCTGAGTAACAGCTTTTGTTAAATTTCTGCTGCTTTTCATTAAAGTATATATATATATGTATATATATATATAATATATATATATATATTATATATATTATATATATATATATATATATATATATATATATATATATATATGAGCTAGCAACCATTATCTCGGCCTATGCCGCTCAGCCAAGGCTACCCGATGGACAGAAAGACCGATTCTATGACTCCCTCTTGCAGATTACCTCGTTGACAAATGATAGGGACCTTCTATTTGTGGCAGGTGACTTCAATGGACATGTTGGACAACATACAGGGGACCCTCCATGACTTACATGGAGGCTACAGTTTTGGTTCCAACAATGAGGAAGGAACCAGGATGCTGGAGTTCTGCGATGCAAATGATCTTATGGTTTTCAATACTAACTTCAGGAAAACTGCCAGTCACCTACCGTTCTGGCAGACACACTAGCCAAATTGACTACATCCTCACCAGAGTTAGAAAGACCCCTTCATGGGGACTTAACACCCACAATTTTGTCATTTTATCTAAGCAAAGACGAATAGTTGTACTCTTGGAAGCTGTGTGATTATCCGAGCATAGATGAGCATTATTTGTAATTCAGTGGTACAACAGTGTAAGAGTTTACTTTGACATACACTTAGATTGTGATTTCTGCAATGTGCTGCATAAATTGTCAAGAAAATGAGAGGCATCTTTGCCTCCACTGATTCAGTTGCAAAGTGTTGAGTAAAGTTATTTGATTGCAGATTTCCTTTCAGTCTTTGATATAATAAATATGAATGTACACATATACATACATGTATATATATATATGTACGTGTGTGTGTGTGTATTATATATATATATATATATATACAGACACACAAATATGATAGATACAACTGAGTGGGCAAACAAAAATATGAGACACAGCGTAGTGCTTTTTTTATGTTGATAAGCCTGGTACTTATTCTATTAGTTACTTCTTGTGAAAACAGTAAGTTATGGGGATGTAAATAAACGAACAGCAGTTGTGAAACAATGATGAGGGTAAAACACAGAAACAAAGTCACACACATACACTTAAATATATACATACATATATATACGATTGATTTCTTGAAGTTTCTGTCTACAAAATCCATATACATATATAAATATAAATATGCAGAAAGGAACCAGTGGACAACCGTCCAACGGAGGAAGAGAAAACAGAGAGGAACTGGGGACAAGAAAACCCAGATAACATGCAAATTCTTCCGGAATGGAACCTGCTGGCATGGAGAAACAGGAGAAGGATGCAGGTTCGCTCATCCCAGGCCCTATGGAAATTGCATCAAACCCATTCGATCAAAATGCCTTAACCAAAACCAAGACCGAAACCAAAACCAGAACAAATACAAGCTGCCCCAGAAATATGCAGACATAGTGCGTAATGCCCCAACAAGGAGAAGGCGCACATTTGCAGAGGAAATGCAGACGGCAGCAGCAGAACAAAGAAATTTTGTGGAAATAGCAGAGAAAATTGAGGGACAACTGGCCTGGATACATCGTCTTCAGAGCCAGGGGCACTCACAACAGCACTCAAGACCACCACAATCAAGGGACCCAGGGTGGCCACCGCTGACACCAGCCCAGGTGCCACACCGTCAGCCTTTATTGACACCCCAAATATCTCACCAGTGCTTCTGCTGAATGTCAGAGGTCTGGTGAAACCCACTAATATGAGTAAAATTCCTTACCTTAGGGACTTAAGCACAAGCAACCATGCAATATGCATAGCGCTGACTGAAACGCACCTGTCAAGCAGTATAGCAGATGCAGAAATACACGTACCAAAGTATACTGTTTTTCGGTCAGACAGGAAGGAAAGAACTCATGGTGGGGTTGCCCTGTACGTCCGTGAAGATGTCACACCCATAGTACTGTTGACACACTCAAACTCAGTCTGTGACACACTGATAGTACACATGAAACAACCGAAAATAGTAATATGTGTCACATATCGGCCACCAGACACCCCTAGTCATGAAGGAGTGTTTGAAGATAGCCTCAGAAGAATAGAAGAAGTCCTGGACAAACTGGACCAAGGTAACACCATTCTACTGCTGGGAGATTTTAACCTTCCGAAAGTCAAATGGCCAGATGGCCATCTTCTCCCTGGAATGACATCACTTGAACAGAGACAGACAGAGTCCTTGTTGGCTCTCACACGCAAGTTTTTCATGGAACAAGCAGTGCTTCGGCCAACAAGAGGTGAGAATGTCTTGGACCTCTGTTTCACAAGCAACCCGATGCTCATCCACAACATAATGGTAACACCAACAATTCTCTCAGATCACAACTTAGTAGAGGTAATGATATATGGTATGAGAGAGTTAGTTGAGACGCAGCCATTAGAAAATACCACAGGTCTATCCAGTCTAAACTTCCATAAGGCAAACTGGAAGAAGATAAACGAAGAGATCCGAAAACATGACTGGAGTGACTTCATCACCACACAAGACACCAACACACATTTCCAACATTTCATGACAACAATACAGAACATATGCCATAAGTTTGTCCCGGAGAAAAAAGCCAGCGGGCATAGGAACGTTATTCCCAGAGACAGGAAAATACTTATGAGGCGAAGAGCTAAGCTCTCGAAGCAACTGAATGCACGGCAGAGAAACAATGAGGGTCTCCACCTGAAACTTTTTGAAACGGAAACTGCACTCAAACTTTCCTATGAGAAGGAGAGGGCAGAGAGAGAAGCCAGGGCCATAGAGAATATTAAAACAAACCCTAAAGCCTTCTTTAAATTTGCGAAAGAAAGCACCTCGGTACACTGCAAGATTGGCCCACTCTTTGATAAAAAGGGCTCTCTAACTGAGGACCCCCAAGGGATAAGTGAAATACTAAAGGAACAGTATAAAAGTGTGTTCACATCCCCTCTGGGGCACATGCAAATCACAAACCCAGAAGTTTTCTTTGATGCCACAACACTCCAAAACCAAACAACAACCATCGACCACATAGAAATAACAGAGAGGGATGTAATATCTGCCATAGAAGAAATGAGAATAAACTCAGCTGCTGGACCAGATGGATTCCCAGCAGTCCTCCTACAAACATGCAGGCATGCCCTAGCGGGACCACTGAAGAAGCTCTTCAGTGGTTCCTTGGCTAACGGTAAACTGCCCAGGGCGCTAAAAGAAGGCACCATATGCCCTATCCACAAAGGAGGGAGTAGAGCAGAGGCCAAAAACTACAGGCCAGTCTCCCTGACGTCACACATAAGTAAGGTCATGGAACGAATCTACATGATGCGGATGTGGACATTTTCAAAAAACATCTAGACAAGCTGCTTTCCGGGATCCCAGATGAACCCACTGCAAGGTACGAAGGTAACCTAAGGGCAGCAGCTACAAACTCTCTCTTAGATCAGTGGCCAGCCACGGCAAACTGGACTTAGAGAGGGTAGCAACAAGGGCGGTGCCCCAGCATGGCCTCAGCCGGATGGCTGAAACAAGTAAAAGAGTAAAAGAGTAAAAGAGTATATATATATATATATATATAATTTCAACAATTGAGGGTAAAATTAATTAATTAATTATTAATCAATTTCACCAAGTGTTCAGTATGTAAAGGGACCATTTAAGGCAAATTCAAATTATTACATTATATAAAAGGGCGTAGTAAAATAAATTACTTTGCCACATACTGAACTCATTAGAAATAGTAGCTAAAAAAATTTTCTTTAAACTATTTCTAATACTTAAAGAAAATCTCTCTCATATAGTGTTTGCTCAATTCAACTCACGAAAGTATGGGGGTAAAGACATTAAAAAATCAAATGCAAAGGTTATTTGAGAACGTACGTTTCAAGATTAGTCAAACTCGACATTTTCATCCATACTTTCGTGAGTTGAATTGAGCAAACACTATATGAGAGAGATTTTCTTTAAGTATTAGAAATAGTTTAAAGAAAGTTTTTTTAGCTACTATTTCTAATGAGTTCAGTATGTGGCAAAGTAATTTATTTTACTAAGCCCTTTTATATATATATATATATATATATACACACACATATATATATGTATGTATGTATATATATACACGCACACACACAAAGATAAATTGTGTGGGCAAACCAAAATATGAGATACTGCCTAGTAGGTTTTTTTTATTTTGATAAGCCTGGTACTTATTCTATCAGTTTCTTCTTGTGAAACCAATAAGTTATGGGGATGTAAATAAACGAACACCAGTTGTGAGGCAGTGATGAGGGTAAAACACAGAAACAAAGTCACACACATACACTTAAATATATACATACATATATATACGATTGATTTCTTTCAGTTTCTGTCTACAAAATCCACTGACAAAGCTTTGTTTGGTCTGAGGCTATAGCAGAAGACACATGCCAAGTCACCACACAGTGGGACTGAACTCTGGACCATGTGCTTTGGAACGAAGTTTGTTACCACACAGCCACACCTGCACCTATGTATGTGTGTGTGTGTGTGTGTATGTGTGTATGAGTGTATATATGTATGCATGTATGTATGTGAATATATATGTGTACATATTACATGTACATCTATATATATATATATACATCTACACATATACATGTATACATATATATAGAAATAAATGTATACATATACAGCTATACACACATACACACACATACATAGGTGCAGGTGTGGCTGTGTGGTAACAAACTTCATTCCAAAACACCTAGGCCTGGGTTTAAATTAAATTAAAAATAATAAGGGTGAGAAATTGAATATTAATCTGATTAATATGAATTGAAAACCAGTGGTGTTGCATATAAGACCATAGCAGATCTTCTTCTAGCAAAATGGATGTCCACTGTTAATGGTTCATCCCTCTTATATAATAGTTTGACTTTAATAGTTTCAGTATTAAAGTGAAAGTATCTGACATTATAATAGAGAGATGTTTTTGTTTCACTTTTAACATGTAATACTGAAATAGTGGAGAAGATATGATATTGCTGTGGGTTCGCCCTAGGCAAGAAGTTAGACATTTTTTGCCCATGACACTCCC
>NW_021832608.1:0-41668 GCF_006345805.1 Octopus sinensis | reverse complement strand
TGAATTACCTTCCCATAAATTACATACACCTGAATTACCTTCCCATAAATTACATACACCTGAATTACATGCCCGTGAATTACCTGCCCCTAAATTACATGCCCCTGAATGACCTGCCCCTTAATTAGTTACCCCTGGATTACCTGCCCCTGAATGACCTGCCCCTGAATAACATACACCTGAATTACATACACCTGAATTACATGCCCCTCAATTACATGCCCCTCAATTACCTGCCCCTGGATTACCTAGCCCTGAATTACCTTCCCTGAATGACATGCCCCTGAATGACATGCCCCTGAATTGCATACCCCTGAATTACCTGCCCATGAATTACATGCACCTGAATTACATGCCCCTGAATTACATGCAACTGATTTACATGCCCCTGAATTACATACACCTGAATTACATGCCCCTGAATTATCTACCCCTGAGTCCCTGAATAACCTGCACCTGAATAACATACACCTGAATTACCTGCCCCTAAATTACATGCCCCTGAATTACCTGCCCCTGAATGACATGCCCCTCAATTACCTGCCCATGAATTACCTGCCCCCCAATTACCGGCCCATGAACTAAATGCCCCTGAATTACCTGCCCCTGAAGTACCTGCCCCTAAATTACATGACCCTGAATGACCTGCCCCTGAATGACATGCCTCTGAATTATCTATCCCTAAATTACCAGCCCCAGAATTAACTGCCCGTGAATGACATGCCCATGAATTACCTTTCATCTGAATTACATGCCCCTGGATTACCTGCCCCTAAATTACATTGCTCTGTATTACCTGCCCCTGAATTACCTGCCAATGAATGACATTACTCTAAATCACCTGCACCTGGATTACCTTCCCCTCAATTACCCGCACATGAATTACATGCCCGATTTACCTGCCCCTCAATGACATGCCCCTGAATTACATACCCCTGAATTACCTTCCCATAAATTACATACACCTGAATTACATGCACGTGAATTACCTGCCCGTGAATTACCTGCCCCTAAATTACATGCCCCTGAATGACATGCCCCTTAATTAGTTAGCCCTGGATTACCTGCCCCTGAATAACCTACCCCTGAATTACATGCCCCTCAATTACATGCCCCTGAATTACCTGCCCCTGGATTACCTAGCCCTGAATTACCTGCCCCTGAATTACCTTCCCAGAATGAAATGCCCCTGAATGACATGCCCCTGAATTGCATACCCCTGAATTACCTGCCCATGAATTACATGCACCTGAATTACATGCCCCTGAATTATCTACCCCTGAGTCCCTGAATAACCTGCACCTGAATAACATACACCTGAATTACCTGCCCCTAAATAACATGCCCCTGAATTACCTGCCCCTGAATGACATGCCCCTCAATTACCTGCCCATGAATTACCTGCCCCCCAATTAGCGGCCCATGAACTAAATGCCCCTGAATTACCTGCCCCTAAATTACATGACCCTGAATGACCTGCCCCTGAATGACATGCCTCTGAATTATCAATCCCTAAATTACCAGCCCCTGAATTAACTGCCCGTGAATGACATGCCCATGAATTACCTTTCATCTGAATTACATGCCCCTGGATTACCTGCCCCTAAATTACATTGCTCTGTATTACCTGCCCCTGAATTACCTGCCAATGAATGACATTACTCTAAATCACCTGCACCTGGATTACCTTCCCCTCAATTACCCGCACATGAATTACATGCCCGATTTACCTGCCCCTCAATGACATGCCCCTGAATTACATACCCCTGAATTACCTTCCCATAAATTACATACACCTGAATTACATGCCCGTGAATTACCTGCCCCTAAATTACATGCCCCTGAATGACATGCCCCTTAATTAGTTAGATCTGGATTACCTGCCCCTGAATAACCTATACCTGAATAACCTGCCCCTGAATAACATACACCTGAATTACATACACCTGAATTACATGCCCCTCAATTACATGCCCCTGAATTACCTGCCCCTGGATTACCTAGCCCTGAATTACCTGCCCCTGAATTACCTTCCCAGAATGACATGCCCCTGAATGACATGCCCCTGAATTGCATGCAACTGATTTAAATGCCCCTGATTTACATACACCTGAATTACATGCCCCTGAATTATCTACCCCTGAGTCCCTGAATAACCTGCACCTGAATTACATACACCTGAATTACCTGCCCCTAAATTACATGCCCCTGAATTACCTGCCCCGGAATGACATGCCCCTGAATTACCTGCACCTAGATTACCTGCCCCTGAATTACCTGCCCCTGAATTACCTGCCCCTAAATTACATGACCCTGAATGACCTGCCCCTGAATGACATGCCTCTGAATTACCTATCCCTAAATTACCAGCCCCTGAATTGCCTGCCCGTGAATGACATGCCCCTGAATTACCTTTCATCTGAATTACATGCCCCTGAATTACCTGCCCCTGGATTACCTGACCCAGAATTACATGCCCCTGAATGACATGCCCCTGAATTACCTTCCCCTGAATTACCCACCCACGAATTACATGCCCCTGAATTACATGCCCCTGAATTACATGCCCCTGAATTACCTACCCCTGAATTACATACATGCACCTCAATTACATGCCCCTGAATTACCTACCCCTGAATTACATACCCCTGAATTACCTGCCCCTGAATTACCTTCCCCTGAATTACATGCCCCTGAATTACATGTCCCGGAATTATCTGCCAATGAATGACATTCCTCTAAATTACCTGCCCCTGAATTACATACCCCTGAATTACCTTCCCCTAAATTACATGCATCTGAATTACCTGCCCCTGAATTACAAACAACTGAATTAGATGCCCCTCAATTAAATGCCTCTTAATTACATGCACATGAATGACCTGACCCTGAATGATATGCCCCTCAATTATCTATCCCTAAATTACCTGCCCCGGAATTACCTGCCCGTGAATGTCATGCCCCTGAATTACATGCCCCTGAATAACATACACCAGAATAAGATACACCTGAATTACCTGCCCCAAAATTACATACCCCTGAATTACCTGCCCCTAAATTACATGCATCTGAATTGCCTGCCCCTGAATTACATGGCCCTGAATTATCTGCCCCTCAATCACATGGCTCTTAATTACATGCACCTGTATGACCTGACCCTGAATTATCTATCCCTAAATTACCTGCCCATGAATTACCTGCCCGAGAATGACATGCCCCTGAAATACCTGCACCTAGATTACCTGCCCCTGAATTACATGCTCCTGAATTACATGCCCCTGGATTACCTGACCCAGAATTACATGTCCCTGGATTACCTAACCCAGAATTACATGCCCCTGAATTACCTGCCCATGAATGACATTCCTCTAAATTACCTGTCCCTGAATTACCTTCCCCTGAATTACCCACCCATTAATTACATGCCCCTGAATTACATGCCCCTGAATTACCTACCCCTGAATTACATGCCCCTCAATTACATGCCCCTGGATTACCTAACCCAGAATTACATGCCCCTGGATTACCTAACCCAGAATTACATGCCCCTTAATTAAATGCCCCTCAATTACCTGCACCTGAATAACATGCCCCTGAATTACGTGCCCCTGAATTACCTCCCCCTGAATTACCATCCCCTGAATTTTATGCCCATGAATTACGTGCCCCTGAATGACCTGCCCCTTAATTACATACCCCTGGATTACCTGTCCCTGAATAACCTATACCTGAATAACCTGACACTCAATAATCTGCCCCTGAAGTTCCTGCCCCTAAATTACCTTCCCCTGAATTACATGCCCCTGAATTACCTGCCCATGAATTACATGCACCTGAATTACATACACCTGAATTACCTGCCCCTGAGTCACATGTCCCTGAATAACCTGCAATTGAATTACCTGCCCCTGAATTACATACACCTGAATTACGTGCCTTTGAATTACCTGCCCCTAAATTATGGGCCCCTGAATTACCTGTCCCTGAATGACATGCCCCTCAATCACCTGCCCATGAATGACATTCCTATAAATTACCTTTCCCTGAATTACCCCTGAATTACCTGCCCCTGGATTACCTTCCCCTGAATTACACTCTAAATTAAGTGCCCCTGAATTACCTGCCAATGAATGACATTCCTCTAAATCACCTGCCCCTGGATTACCTTCGCATCAATTACCCCCCATGAATTACCTGCCCCTAAATTACTTGCCCCAAATTACATGCCCCGGATTAACCTGCCCCTGAATTACACCCCCTTACCTGCCCCTGAATTACATACACCTGAATTACCTGACCCTGAATTACATGCCCCTGAATTATCTACCCCTGAGTCCCTGAATAACCTGCACCTGAATTACCTGCCCCTGAATTACATGCCCGTGAATTACCTGCCCGTGAATTTCCTGCCCCAAAATTACATGCCCCTGAATTACCTGGCCATGAATTACCTGCCCCTGAATAACATACACCTGAATTAACTTCCCCTCAATTACCTGCCCCTGAATTACATACCCCTGAAGTACCTGCCCCTAAATTACATGCATCTGAATTACCTGCCCCTGAATTACAAACACCTGAAATACATGGCTCTGAATTACCTGCCTCTTATTTACATGCACCTGAATGACCTGCCCTGAATGACATGCCTCTGAATAATCTATCCCTAAGTTACCGGCCCCTGAATTACCTACCCGTGAATGACATGCCTCTGAATTACCTGCACCTAGATTACCTGCCCGTGAATTACATGCCCCTGAATCACCTTTCCTCTGAATTACATGCCCCTCGATAACCTGCCCCTAAATTACCTGCCTATGAATGACATTCCTCTAAATTACCTGTCCCTGAATTACCCGCCCCTGGATTACCTTCCCCTGAAATATATTGCTCTGAATTACCCACCCACGAATTACATGCCCCTAAATTACATGCCCCTGAATTACCTACCCCTGAATTACATACACCTGAATTACATGCCCCTCAATTACCTGCACCTCAATTATATGCCCCTGAATTACATGCACCTGAATTACCTGCACCTGAATTACATGCCCCTGAAATACATTGCTCTGAATTACCCACCCACGAATTACATGCCCTTGAATTACATGCCCCTGAATTACCTTCCCCTGAATTACATACATCTGAATTACATGCCCCTCAATTACCTGCTCCTCAATTACATGCCGCTGAATTACATGCCCCTTAATTACATGCCCCTGAATTACCTGCACCTGAATTACATGCCCCTCAATTACCTGCGTCTGAATTACCTTGCTCTGAATGACATGCCCCTTAATTACTTAACCCTGAAGTACCTGCCCCTGAATTACCTGCCACTAAATTACATGCATCTGAATTACCTGCCCCTGAATTACAAACACCTGAATTACATGACCCTGAATTACCTGCCCCTCAATTACATGTCTCTTAATTACATGCACCTGAATGACCTGCCCCTGAATGACATGTCTCTGAATTATCTATCCCTAAATTATCTGCCCCTGAATTACCTGCCCGTGAATGACATACCCCTGAAATACCTCCCCGAACCTGCCCCTAACCTGCCCGTGAATGACATACCCCTGAAATACCTGCACCTAGATACCTGCCCCTGAATTACATTTCATCTGAATTACATGCCCCTGAATTACCTGCCCCTGAATTACAAGCTCCTGAATTACCTGCCCATGAATGACATTCCTATAAATTACCTGTCCTTAAATACCCCATTATTACCTTCCTCTGAATTACCTGCCCCTGAATTACCTGCCAATGAATGACATTCCTCTAAATCACCTGCCCCTGGATTACCTTCCCCTCAATTACCCGCCCATGAATTACATGCCCCTGAATTACCTGCCCCTGAATGAAGTGCACCTGAATAAATGCCCCTGAATTACATACACCTGAATTATCAGCTCCTGAATTACATGCCCCTGAATTATCTGCCCCTGAGTCCCTGAATTACATGCCCGTGAATTACCTGCCCCTCAATTACCTACCCATGAATTACATGCCCGTGAATTACCTGCCCCTAAAATACATACACCTGAATTACATGCCCGTGAATTACCTGCCCCTAAAATACATGCCCCTCAATTACCTGCCCTGAATTACTGCCATGATGAACATCCCCTAATTACATGCCCCTGAATTATTACCTGCCCCTGAATTACCTGCCCCTGAATTACATACCCCTGAATTACCTGCCTCTAAATTACATGCATCTGAATTACCTGCCCCTGAATTACAAACACCTGAATTACCTGCCCCTCAATTACATGCCTCTTAATTACATGCACATGAATGATCTGACCCTGAATGATATGCCCGAATTATCTATCCCTAAATTACCTGCCCGGAATTACCTGCCAGTGAATGATATACCCCTGGATTAACTGCCCCTGAATAACCTGCCCCTGAATAACATACACCTGAATTAACTTCCCCAGAATTACATGCCCCTGATTTAACTGCCCCTGAATTACATGGCCTTCAATTACCTGCCCCTCAATTACATGCACCTAAATGACCTGCCCCTGAATTATCTATCCCTAAATTACCTGCCCGTGATTGACATAACCCTGAATTACCTGCACCTAGATTACCTGCCCCTGAATTACATGCCCCTGGATTACCTAACCCAGAATTACAAGCCCCTGAATTACCTGCCCATGAATGACATTCCTCTAAATTACCTGTCCCTGAATTACCCCTGAATTACCTTCCCCTGAATTACCTGCCCCTAAATTACATGACTCTTAATTACATGCACATGAATGATCTGACTCTGAATGATGTGCCCCTGAATTACCTATCCCTAAATTACCCACCCGTGAATGACATGCCCCTGAATTACATACACCTGAATTACATGCCCCTGAATTACCTTCCCTGAATGACATGCCCCTGAATTGCATACCCCTGAATTACCTGCCCATGAATTACATGCACCTGAATTACATGCCCCTGAATTACATGCAACTGATTTACATGCCCCTGAATTACATACACCTGAATTACACTCCCCTGAATTATCTACCCCTGAGTCCCTGAATAACCTGCACCTGAATTACATACACCTGAATTACCTGCCCCTCAATTACCTGCCCATGAATTACCTGCCCATGAATTAAATGCCCCTGAAGTACCTGCCCCTAAATTACATGACCCTGAATGACCTGCCCCTGAATGACATGCCTCTGAATTATCTATCCCTAAATTACCAGCCCCTGAATTACCTGCCCGTGAATGACATGCCCCTGAATTACCTTTCATCTGAATTACATGCCCCTGGATTACCTGCCCCTAAATTACCTGCAGATGAATGACATTCCTCTAAGTTACCTGGCCCTGAATAACCCCTGAATTACCTGCCCCTGGATTACCTTCCCCTGAATTACATGCCCCTGAATTACATTCCTCTGAATTACCCACCCACGAATTACATGCCACTGAATTATATGCGCCTGAATTACCTACCCCTGAATTACATACACCTGAATTACAGACACCTGAATTACATGCCCCAATTACCTGCACCTCAATTACATGCCGCTGAATTACCTAACCCTGAATTACCTGCCCCTGAATTACATGCCCATGAATTACATGCACCTGAATTAAATGCCCCAGAATTACATGCCCCTGAATTACCTGCCCGTGAATTACCTGCCCATGAATTAAATGCCCCTAAATTACCTTCCCCTGAAGTACCTGCCCCTAAATTACATGCATCTGAATTACGTGCCCTTGAATTACAAGCACCTGAATTACCTGCCTCTTAATTACATGCACCTGAATGACCTGCCCCTGAATTTCATGCCTCTGAATTATCTATCCCTAAATTACCTGCCCGTGAATGACATGCACCTCGATTACCTGCCCCTGAATTACATGCCCCTGGATTACCTGCCCATGAATGACATTCCTCTAAATTACCTGTCCCTGAATTACGCCTGAATTACCTGCACCTGGATTACCTTCCCCCGAATTACATTCCTCTGAATTACCCACCCACGAATTACATGCCCCTGAATTACATACACCTGGATTACGAGCCCCTCAATTACCTGCACCTCAATTACATGCCCCTGAATTACCTGCCCATGAATGACATTCCTATAAATTACCTCCCCCTGGATTACCTTCCCCTAAATTACATTGCTCTGTATTACCTGCCCCTGAATTACCTGCCAATGAATGATATTACTCTAAATCACCTGCACCTGGATTACCTTCCCCTCAATTACCCGCACATGAATTACCTGCCCCTCAATGACATGCCCCTGAATTACATACCCCTGAATAACCTTCCCATAAATTACATACACCTGAATTACATGCCCGTGAATTACCTGCCCGTGAATTACCTGCCCCTAAATTACATGCCCCTGAATGACCTGCCCCTTAATTAGTTACCCCTGGATTACCTGCCCCTGAATAACCTATACCTGAATAACCTGCCCCTGAATAACATACACCTGAATTACATGCCCCTGAATTACATGCAACTGATTTACATGCCCCTGAATTACATACACCTGAATTACATGCCCCTGAATTATCTAACCCTGAGTCCCTGAATAACCTGCACCTGAATTACATACACCTGAATTACCTGCCCCTAAATTACCTGCCCCTGAATGACATGCCCCTCAATTACCTGCCCATGAATTACCTGCCCCCCAATTACCTGCCCATGAATTAAATGGCCATGAACTACCTGCCCCTAAATTACATGACCCTGAATGACCTGCCCCTGAATGACATGCCTCTGAATTATCTATCCCTAAATTACCAGCCCCTGAATTACCTGCCCGTGAATGACATGCCCTGAATTACCTTTCATCTGAATTACATGCCCCTGGATTACCTGCCCCTGAATTACCCCTGAATTACCTGCCCCTGGATTACCTTCCCCTGAATTACATGCCCCTGAATTACATTCCTCTGAATTACCCACCCACGAATTACATGGCCCTGAATTACCTACCCCTGAATTACCTGCACCTCAATTACATGCCGCTGAATTACCTAACCCTGAATTACCTGCACCTGAATTACCTTCCCTGAATGACATGCCCCTGAATAACATGCTCCTGAATTACATACCCCTGAATTACCTGCCCATGAATTACATGCAACTGAATTACATGCCCCTGAATTACCTGCCCCAGAATTACATGCCCCTGAAGTATCTACCCCCGAGTCCCTGAATACCCCCTGATTTGCCCCTGAATACCCTGCCCCCAACTGGCCCTAAATTACATGCCCCTCAATTACCTCCTGCCCATGAATTAAATGCCCCTAAATTACCTTCACCTGAAGTACCTGCCCCTAAATTACATGCATCTGAATTACGTGCCCCTGAATTGCAAGGTAATGACCAAACTGTCTACTTTTATCCACCAGTTCCAACACGATTTAACAAAAAAGGAGACAAATTGCTTGACTAGATTTCACTGCAAAGCCAGTAACATCTATGAACTTCCCAAAATCTACAAAAGGTAAGCCATAAACAAAACCTGTAACAAGTTAACTTCTATAGTTATAAATATTCCACACCCGAGAGATATCCGAATGAGGCCAATTATGGCCAATCCAGGTATGTAGATACGGGAGGCATTGGGTGCTTAACACTCGCAAATCTGAAGTCGCTAAAGGTGCAATAAATTGAACTTCTTTTCATTTAGAACTTAGGGATCTGCAAATGTGGGTATCTTGGAGATGCTTAAAGTGTCTGCTGTAGCTGTAATCGTCGCACAAACAAACGAATAAAAACACAGTCGCTCACACACACGTACACACAAAAATAAAAACATTCACACAAACACAGACACTGAAATGAAAATAGCAACACACACACATATAAAAAGTCCCACGCACACAAACACTGAAAAAAAAATTCTCACAAAAACACTCACATACGCACAAAAAATAAAAATACAGATACATATTCACACACTCAAACACGCGGACAAACACAGAAATGAAAAGTTACATACCTACACATGCACAAACACAGACACACAAATACAAATGGAAAATACGGTAACACATCCAAACTCTAACACATTAACATACGCACAAACACACATACACACAAACATAAGCACCCACACAGAAATGAAAACACAGTTACACACTCACACATAAACCCTAACCCTAACTAGCACAAACATACAAGTTATTCAGAATGTAAAGGGGCATTGGGTGCTTTGCACTCGCAGTTAGAATATCAGCCCCCTCCACGCCAGTATGAGAATTTCTTTTATCCACTTGTGAAATTAATACGTTGTCGACACATGGGAAAAATATGAGCAACATCTGAAGTCACTAAAGGTGCAATAAATTGAACTTATTTTGATTTAGTAGTTAGTGATCTCAAATGTGGGTATCTTAGAAATGGTCAAAGTGCTTGTTGCATTTGTAAGTGTCGCACACACACAAACAAATAGAAACACTCAGTCGCTCACACACTCGCGCACACAGAAATAAAAACACTCTCACACACACACAAACAACCACTGAAATGAAAATACCCATACTCACATAAATAAAAACAGTCCCACACACACAAGGAGCCCCAATAGGTCTATCAAAAAAGTTTCTAGTATTTTTCCTAGCCCATAATTTATGATAATTGAAGTTCTTACAATAAATAAATACCTACTAAATCAGTACATCGAACATTACGTCCCCGTAACTTATCGGTTCTGCAAAAGAGACCTATACGTTAAGTAATAGGCATACAAAGAATAATTGCTGGGGTTGATTTGCTTGACTAAAGGCGGTGCTCCACCATGGTCACAGTGAAATAACTGAAAGAGTATAAGAGCGACAAAGTGTATATTACGATAACTACATACTTAAGGGAGATAACTACATACTTAAGGGAGATAACTACAGAGTATCTTCTACAGTTACTTCCCTTGAATATTATATTTTAACAATAATAAAATATTTTAGGATATTAACTCTCGGAAGGGAGATAACTAGATAACATCTTCCAGAGTTACTTTCCTTACATATAATTATTTTACTTTTATTAAATTATAATATGCGAGAGAAATAGCTCTAGAATATATAATTCAGACGTGACACACACCCTTTAACGCTTTTCTAGAGCAAATCGACACTAGGACTTACTCTATGACAGCCTAGAATATTATTTATTGGTCGTCTTTTCCCGAAGTTACTGGGGTGTAAAAAGACCAGCATCAGTTGTCAAGCGGTTTTGGGGACACAGAAACATATATATAAATATCTATCTAGTTTATATTTACTGCTGAGAAAACCACGCGAGAGTGGTGGATTTGGAAAAGTAATATCATATAGACTCGAGACAGTTATCGCCTCGAGCCTATATGCTAGTAGAAGACATTTGCCTAACGTGCCACTCAGTGGGACTGAACTCGGAAGTAATTGTTAGGTAAGCAAGCTAATTCCCATTCAGACACTACTGTTTGTTAACCGGACAACTTCAATGTGAGCCCTAATTGTTGATATGCAAATGAGTTCATTAATGGGGTCTGGAACTTTCGCGGCTGGGTCCCATAAGACAACGCAACAATCTTGGGTATGGGTGGACTGTCCTCACACACGCACAAACACCCACACGTCAAATAAATATTGACCAGCTAATCATTTACATTTCACTACACCCCACAAATATAAGTAATAAGTAATAATGTTATCTAGTACTACTCTTCGGACATAATCAAGTTTCATTTTTGTTTTAGATTATATATATATGCGTGTGTGGGTATATATACGTATATCTGTATGTGTATATATATATATATATATATATATATATATATATACTGGAGCGCCGCCTTTAATCGAGCACATCGTCCGCAGCACATATTCTTTGTAAGCCTAGTATTTATTCTAACTTGTTCTCTTTTGCCGAACCGCTAAAATACAGGGAGTAAAACACACCTGTATCGGTTAAAAGCATCAACAACTACAGTCAATCGAAGATAATGACCAAACTGTCTACTCTTATCCACCAGTTCCAACACGGTTTAACAAACAAGGAGACAAATTGCTTGACTAGATTTGACTGCAAAGCCAGTAACATCTATGGACTTCCCAAAATCTACAAAAGTTGAGCCAAAAACAAAACCTGTAACAAGTTAACTTCTATAGTCATAAATATTCCACACCCGAGAGATCTCCGAATGAGGCCAATTATGGCCGATCAAGGTATGTATATACGGGGTGCTTAACACTCGCAAATCTGAAGTCGCTAAAGGTGCAATAAATTGAACTTCTTTTCATTTAGAAATTAGGGATATACAAATGTGGGTATCTTAGAGATGCTTAAAGTGTTTGTTGTAGCTGTAATTGTCGCACACACACAAACGAATAAAAACACAAAGAGGCTCACACACACTTACACACAGAAATAAAATCATTCACACATACACAAACACTGAAATGAAAACAGTTACATACCTACACACGCACAAACACACACACACATATAGCAACGAAAAAGACACAATTACACATCCAAACTCTCACACACTCACATACGCACAAACACACACAGAAATGAAAACGCAGTAACTTATCGGTTCTGCAAAAGAGACCTATACATTAAGTAATAGGCTTACAAATAATAATTCCTGTGGTTGATTTGCTTCACTAAAGGCGGTGCTCCACCATGGTCACAGTGAATTAACTGAAAGAGTCTAAGAGCGACAAAGTGTATATTACGATAACTACATACTTAAGGGAGATAACTACACAGTATCTTCTAACAGTTACTTCCCTTGAATATTATATTTTAACAATAATAAAATTATATTTTAGGAAATTAACTCTCGGAAGGGAGATAACTAGATAACATCTTCCAGAGTTACTTTCCGTAAATGTAATTTAATTACTTTCGTTAAATTATAATATGCGAGGGGAGTAACTCTCAATTATATTATTCAGATATGACACACTTTTACGATTTTTTGGAGTTTAACTGCTCTCTCTAGTGAGTCGGATGTCCCATTATGGCCATCCATATATATATATATATATATATATGTATATATATATATCTCCTAAACATATATATATATATATATATATATATAAATAAATATAAGATTATATATCTACTACACATAATCCAAAATTAACATAAAAATACATATGAAATCACATACTCACATACGGACACAAATAAAAAATACATATTATACAATCATAATGAATTAAATAATATTACTACAAAAAAATCCACTTGACTACAAACTATCATGAAATCCACTCAATCACACGAGATTACATAACGATAAATACTCAGATTACACGTATAATTAAATGCAACTACACGCGCCAAATCACAAACAAATACAGATTTAGAAATACAGCATAATTATAATTAATAATGGGTGAGAGAATTAGATACTAATTTAATAGTATATCTACTACACCAAGTGGCATGCTAAACCTGGACAATAGAATATATTATATAACATAAATATAAGATGGTCACTATATGCTCACTGCACCAGTTATCGGTCAACCACAAAATACATCCCATAAAGTACGATGAGCTCACACACAAATAAATAACTTACAGATTATACAATCGCTATTATGAATTAATGTAATATTACTTACTCCACTTGTCTCCTCAGAATATCTGGATGAAATCCACTCATGATATTTTACCATACGATCGCTGTGCAATTGATTACATCGACGTTATAATTCTGAACTAAGCAAATTTTATGAAAACAAATGATTTCATGAACGTATGTGTTTGAAACCTTGATTAACTGGTGCTAGAGTGAGCCATATAGTGACCACGCATATTTGTAAAAATATTATAATATATTATAAAATATTATACCAGGTCTCGAACTAGGCATTGGTGTGAATAGATATACTTTAAATTAGTATCTACTATTATTAATTAATTATATGATATATTATATATATATATATATATCCTAAACAAACACTGAAAAAACTACTCAGGACCACACACTCACATACAAACACAATAAAAATACAGATACATATTCACACTCAACACGCGTCAAACACAGAAATTAGAACAGTTATACGTACTGCATGCACACACACAGACACAAATAGAAATGAATAGTTACACACTCACTAACCCTGAATTACATGCCCCTGAATTACATGCCCCTGAAGTACTTCCTCAATTACATGTTAATACCTGCCCCTGAATTACCATCCCATGAATTACGTGCCCCTGAATTACCTGTCCCTGAATTAAAAGCCCTGAATGTATGAAAATCATGTATGGACGCATGTGTGAACGAGGCTTGTGTGTATGACGCATGATTTGTGAACGAGCTTGTTTGTATGGACGATGATGTGTGAACGAAGCTTGTTTGTATGGACGAATGATGTGTGAACGAGGCTTGTTTGTATGGACGCATGATGTGAACGAAGCATATTTGTATGGACGAATGATGTGTGAACGAGGCTTGTTTGTATGGACGCATGATGTGTGAACGAGGCTTGTTTGTATTGACGCATGTGTGAACGAGGCTTGTTTGTATAGACACATGACGGGTGAACGAGGCTTGTTTGTATGGACGCATTACGGGTGAACGAGGATTGTTTCTATGGACGCATGACGGGTGAACGAGGATTGTTTGTATGGACGCATGACGGGTGAACGAGGCTTGTTTGTATAGACGCATGTGTGAACGAGGCTTGTTTGTATAGACGCATGACGGTGAACGAGGCTTGTTTGTATAGACGCATGACGGTGAACGAGGCTTGTTTGTATAGACGCATGATGTGTGAACGAGGCTTGTTTGTATGGAAGCATGATGTGTGAACGAGGCTTTTTGTATGGAAGCATGATGTGTGAACGAGGCTTTTTTGTATGGACGCATGACGTGTAAACGAGGCTTGTTTGTATGGACGCATGACGTGTGAACGAGGCTTGTTTGAATGGACGCATGACGGGTGAACAAGGCTTGTTTGTATGGACGCATGACGGGTGAACGAGGCTTGTTTGTATGGACGCATGACGGGTGAACGAGGCTTGTTTGTATGGACGCATGACGGGTGAACGAGGCTTGTTTGTATGGACGCATGATGTGTTAACGAGGCTTGTTTGTATGGACGCATGTGTGAACGAGGCTCGTTTGTATAGACGCATGACGTGTGAACGAGGCTTGTTTGTATGGACGCATGACGGGTGAACGAGACTTGTTTGTATGGACGCATGACGGGTGAACGAGGATTGTTTGTATGGACGCATGACGGGTGAACGAGGATTGTTTGTATGGACGCATGACGGGTGAACGAGGCTTGTTTGTATGGACGCATGACGGGTGAACGAGGCTTGTTTGTATGGACGCATGACGAGTGAACGAGGCTTGTTTGTATGGACGCATGACGGGTGAACGAGGCTTGTTTGTATGGACGCATGACGGGTGAACGAGGCTTGTTTGTATGGACGCATGACGGGTGAACGAGGTTTGTTTGTATGGACGCATGACGGGTGAACGAGGCTTGTTTGTATAGACGCATGACGGGTGAACGAGGCTTGTTTGTATGGACGCATGACGGGTGAACGAGGCTTGTTTGTGTGGACGCATGATGTGTGAACGAGGCGTGTATGTATGGACGCATGATGTGTGAACGAGGCTTGTTTGTATGGACGCATGATGGGTAACCGAGGCTTGTTTGTGTGGACGCATGACGAGTGAACGAGGCTTGTTTGTATGGACGCATGATGTGTGAACGAGGCTTGTTTCCATGGACGCATGATGTGTGAACGAGGCTAACCCCAACCCTAACCCCGACCCTGAAACTAACCCTAACCCAACCCAACCCAACCCCAATCGTAATGTAATTACATGTAAGGGAAGTAACTGTGGAAAATCTTGTACCTATTTCCCTTTCTAGAGTCACTTCCCTAGAATATATAATTTAATAGATAATAGGCGCAGCAGTGGTAAGTAGCTTGCTAACCAACCACATAGTTCCGGGTTCAGTCCAATTGCGTGGCATCTTGGGCAAGTGTCTCCTGCTATAGCCCCGGGCCGACCAATGCCTTGTTAGTGGATTTGGTAGACGGAAACTGAAGGAAGCCTGTCGTATGTATATGTAATGTGTGTGTGTTTGTCCCCCTAGCATCGCTTGACAACCGATGCTGGTGTATTTAGGTCCCCGTCACTTAGCGGTTCGACAAAAGAGACCGATAGAATAAGTACTAAAAGGTGGTGCTCCAGCATGGCCGCAGTCAAATGACTGAAACAAGTATAAGAGTAAAAGTAATTTAATTAGATATAAGGGAACTCGGGAAGATTTTAGAGCTATCTTCCTCGTATAGTTACTTACCTTCACGTTATAAGTTAATAATAATATAGAAGGGGAGTAACTCTAGAAAGGGAGATAACTAAAAAATCTTTCAGAGTCACCTCCCTTACATCTAATTAAATAACTATTATGTATTATTAAATTGTAAAGTTCAATGGGGGTAACTCTACAAAGGGGGATAACTTTAAAAATCTTCAAAAGTTACCTCCCTTACATTTAAATACATGACTATTATCAAAATGTATTATGGAAGCTAATTAACTCTACAATATAATGTTCAGATGTACCGCATACACTTTTACTCTTTTCCTTGTTTAGTCATTTCACTGTGCCACTGCTAGAGCACGGCCTTTTCTAGAGCAAATCGACACTAGGACTTTTATCTACGTCAGTCTAGTATTTATTCTGTTGGTCTTCTTTTCCCGAACGGATAAGTTAATGGAGTGTAAAAAACACCGGCATTGGTTGTCAAGCGGTTTTGGGGACACCGAAACATACACACATATACATATATATAAATATCTATATGTATATACATGTTTCTCTCTATATATATATATATTGCAAAAACAATACTGCTGTCTTTAGTGTTCCCACTGATATTGACGTAAGAGAAGCGAACGAAGTTGACTCCCAACACAAAATTGCAGACAACCTTCACTCCCACTGACATCGTAGCAGCAATAAATGAGGTCAAATACTACTCTGCTGTAGGCCCTGATAGGATTCCCCGTTAGTCTCCTGAAGGAATGTAAACACCAACTTGCAGTCCCACTGACCAACCTCTGGAGAAATTCGTTACATGCAGGTTATATACCAAAACAGTTTCTATCCCAGTCAGTCATCCCGGTTTTCAAACAGGGAAACAGATCCCTCGCACTCAACTATCGCCCAATCTCACTCACCTCCCACATCATCAAAGTGTTTGAAAGAGTGTTAAGATCAAGGATGGCTGACTTCCTGGAGACCCACAAACTCCTAAATGCAAAACAGCATGGCTTTCGCTGTGGCAGGGACTGTCTAACACAGCTCTTACACCACATTGAAGTTCTACACTGGATCAAGTATTTCCTGGCGAATACAACACATGTTGTAGTTGATGGAGTCCACTCAAGCCCAGCAAAAGTCACCACCAGCGGTGACCCCCAGGGGACTGTCTTGGGTCCGCTACTCTTCATAATCTACATAAACGACCTTTCCAGTGTCGTACATTACTGCAAAGTGAAAATATTTGCTGATGACACCAAGCTCCAGTAAATCGTCAATGAAGAAGCAGACCGAACTCAACTCCAGTCTGATCTATATGCTGTGAGTCAATGGGCAAACAGAAACAAAATACAACTAAACGAGGGAAAATTTGAGCTGATGCATTTTGGAAGAAACTCCTCACTAAAACAGCCATACTCTCTTCCTTCAGGGGAACCGCTCACAGACTCTAACAATATCAGAGAACTGGGTGTAATTGTTGATGACCATCACAGTTGGAGTGCACACATCAAACAAGAAGGTCGATATAGCTCGTAGGATGAGTTCCTGGATCTTAAGAACTTTCCGGTCCAGAGAACAAGGTGTCATCATACCACTTTTTTCCTCCTTTGTACGGCCACACCTTGAATACTGCTGCCCACTGTGGTCTCCTCAAACAAGACTAAACATCTCCAGAATTGAGTCACCCCAGAGGGCACTCACTAAACGAATTGAAGGCATGGCTGCTCTCGATTATTGGGATTGCCTTAAAGCCTTGAAACTTTACTCCCTCCAGCGTGAGCGGTACATCATTTGTACGATGTGGAAAATATACCGCCAACTATGCCCAAACGACCTAAACATTAGCTTCAAGGTTCATCCAAGACTTGGACCACGGGCTATACGTCCCCTGCCCAATTCAAGATCACAACATACATGTACACTGCAACATAATTTCTTTTCCTCAACAGGCCCTGCCCTATTTAACATTGTCCCGAGAGAGATCAAAGAGGAAAAGGATCCCATCAACTTTAAACAGAGTCTGGATAGATTCCTTCAAAGAATACCAGATAAGCCACCCATAATTGGATACAAGTCACCCAACAAGAACTCGCTACTTGAACAAAACTGGATACAACTCACCCAACAAGAACTCACTACTTGAACAAAACTGGATACAACTCACCCAACAAGAACTCACTACTTGAACAAAACTTGACTTAAACAGGATTCGAATAATCCTATCAGGTGGTGCTATTAAGTTAGACATGTCCTGGACCAATCTTTGGTCGAAACATATCTAAGTTTATATATATCTGATATATCTTTATAAATATATATATATATATATATATATATATACCAATCTATCTTCTTCGAGCACATCGTCAGCAGCACTTATTCTTTCTAAGCCTAGTATTTATTCTAACTTATTCTTTTCTGCCGAGCCGCTGAAATACAGGGCGAAAAACACACCAGCATCGTTTGAAAAATCTACTATAGCCCCGAGCCGACCAAAGCCTTGTGATTGGATTTGGTGGAAGGAAACTGGAAAACTCCAGTCATATATATGTTTATGTGTGCGTGTGTGTCTTTGTTCCCAAACATTGCTACACAACGGATATTAGTCTGTTTACGTCCCCATAACTTAGAGGTTCAGCGAAAGAGACTGATAGAATAAGCACTAGGCCTACAATGAATAAGTCCTGGGGTCGGTATGCTCGACTAAAGGTCGTGCTCCAACATGGCCACAGTCAAATGACTGAAACAAATGAGAGTAAAAGAGTAAATAACGAGAAAAGTCCATGTTCACTAGGGAGATAGCAGAAAATATCTCCTAGAGTTACTTCCCTAACGTCATATAATACGTTTCATGTTGTAATATCTGTAATAAAGTAATAATGACACTCGAAGGGCACACGAGAATGCATTCACGTACTATCACACATGTAGATGCAAGTTTTCTTAATAAAACGGAAAGAACTCACATTCCATCCCTTAGCTTCTTTTTTGTTTTAGACACTACATATACGTGCGTGGGTATATACACGTATATCTGTATGTGTATGTCTGGGTAAAACAGACTTTCGCGGTTGGGTCACAGCCGATGCGACAACCTTGGGTATGTGTGGACTGTGCTCACACACAAAATACCCACACTTCCGCACTCATGCACATAGATACATGCAAAGCTATTTTATGTTTTCAATAAGTTGTGCCCTTCGAGTGCGAACAAACGCACACACACACACGCACACATTTAAACATATATACGATGGTATTTTATCAGTTTCCTTCCACTAAATCCAATCACAAGGATTAGGTCGGCCTTGGGGTACAGTAGTGTTTGTTGTAGCTGTAATTGTCGCACAAACAAACGAATAAAAACACAGTCGCTCACACACACGTACACACAAAAATAAAAACATTCACACAAACACAGACACTTAAATGAAAATAGCAACACACACACATATAAAAAGTCCCACGCACACAAACACTGAAAAAAAAATTCTCACAAAAACACTCACATACACACAAAGACAAACACAAATAAAAATACAGATACATATTCACACACTCAAACACGCGGACAAACACAGAAATGAAAACAGTTACATACCTACACATGCACAAACACAGACACACACAAATACAAATGGAAAATACGGTAACACATCCAAACTCTCACACACTAACATACGCACAAACACACACACACACACACACAGAAATGAAAACGCAGTTACACACTCACACATAAAACCCTAACCGTAACTAGCACAAACATACAACTTATTCAGAATGTAGAGGGGCATTGGGTGCTTTGCACTCGCAGTTAGAATATCAGCTCCCTCCACGCCTATATTAGAATTTCTGTCATCCACTTGTGAAATTAATACATTGACGACACATGGGAAAAATATGAGCAACATCTGAAGCCACTAAAGGTGCAATAAATTGAACTTATTTTGATTTAGTATTTAGTGATCTCAAAAGTGGATATCTTACAAATGGTCAAAGTGTTTGTTGTAGTTGTAAGTGTCGCACACACACAAACAAATAGAAACACTCAGTCGCTCACACACTCGCGCACACAGAAATAAAAACACTCTCACACACAAACACTGAAATGAAAATACCCACACTCACATAAATAAAAACAGTCCCACACACACAAGGAGCCCCAATAGGTATATCAAAAAAGTTTCTAGTATTTTTCCTAGCCCATAATTTATGATAATTGAAATTCTTACAATGAATAAATACCTACTAAATCAGTATATCGAACATTACGTCCCCGTAACTTATCGGTTCTGCAAAAGAGACCTATACATTAAGTAATAGGCATACAAAGAATAATTCCTGGGGTTGATTTGCTTCACTAAAGGCAGTGCTCCACAATGGTCACAGTGAAATAACTGAAACAGTCTAAGGGAGATAACTACAAAGTATCTTCTACAGTTACTTCCCTTGAATATTATAATTTAACAATAAAAAAATATGAAGGGAGATTAACTCGCGGAAGGGAGATAACTACATAACATCTTCCAGAGTTACTTTCCTTACATACAATTATATTACTTTTAATAAATTATAATGAGCAAGAGGAAGTAACTTTCGAATATATTATTCAGACATGGCAATATATATATATAGATATATATATTATGTATATATATATATATATATATATATATATATATATATATTATATACCTATCTATATACCACGGGCTACTTTCTGTTTCAGTGTACCAAATCTACTCAGAAACGTTGGTCTGTCCGAGGCTATATTGGAAGACACTTGCCCATGGGACCACATAGTTGGACAGAACCAGAAACACCGTGTTTGGAAAGCAAGCTACATAGCCACTCTTACTGCTACATATATATATATATATATATATATATATATATATATATATACATACACAGTCTTCTTTTAGTTTCCGTCTCCCAAATCCACTCACAAGGCTTTGATCGTCCCGAGACTATAGTAGAAGACATTTGCCCAACATGCCACCCAGTGGGACTGAACACGGAAACATTTGTTAGGTAAGCAAGCTAATTCCCATTCAGACACTACTGTTTGGTAACCGGACAAGTTCAAGGCGAGAATTAATTGTTTGTATGCAAATGAGTTCATTAATGTGGTCCGGAACTTTCATGGCTGGTTCTTATGAGACAATGCAACCAGCTTGGGTATAGGTGGACTGTGCTCACACACGCACAAACTCTCACACGTCCACACCCACGAATATAGATACATGCAAAGACGCAATCTCGTACCTATTTATGTTTTAAATATGTTGACCTTAAAACTGAGACATTCTGGAAACACACGTCCGCACCCAGGCACAAAGATACATCCATATACGCAAACTCGTAGCTATTTATGTTTTAAACATGTTGACCTTTAAACCGTGACATTCTGTGTCTGTTTGTGCTCGCATTTCAGCGAGAATGATTGCTCACGAACCGCAATGTGCTGAGTTCAAACCAACAGCGTTGCACCTTTGGCAAGTGTATTCGACTATAGCCTAGGGCCGACCAATGTTTTCTGAGTGGAGTTTGTAGAGGGAAACTGAAATAGCCGTCGTATACATGAATATCGACGTATGAATGGCTATGTTGTAAGTAGTTTGCTTACGAACCACATGGTTTCGGGTTCATTCCGACTGCCTGTCATCTTCTGCAATTGTCTACTATTGTAGCCCAGGGCCTAGCTAATCCTTGTGATGGGATTTAGTGGAACAAAACTGACAGAATCTCGTCGTACATATATTTAAATGTGTGTGTGTGTGTGTGTGTGTGTGTGTGTGTTTGCACTCGAAGGGCACACGAGAATGCACGCACGCACGTACTATCACACATACAGATGCAAGTTTTCTTAATAAAACGGAAAGAACCCCCATTCCATCCCTTACAGTTTCTTTTTTGTTTTAGATACTACATATACGCGTGTTGGTATATTCACGTATATCTGTATGTGTATATATATATATATATATATATAAATATATATAAATATAATATAATATATTATATATTATATATATTATATATATATATATATATATATAAATATATATAATATTATATATACATATATATATATACGACATATAAAATACACAAACACATACATGTGTGTGTGTGTGTGCGTGTATATATATAAATGTGCAATAAATTAAACTTATTTTGATTTAGTATTTAGTGATCTCAAATGTGGGTATCTTACAAATGGTCAAAGTGTTTGTTGTAGTTGTAAGTGTCGCACACACACAACAAATAGAAACACTCAGTCGCTCACACACTCGCGCATGCAGAAATAAAAACACTCTCACACACAAACACTGAAATTAAAATACCCACACTCACATAAATAAAAACAGTCCCACACACACAAGGAGCCCCAATAGGTATATCAAAAAAGTTTCTAGTATTTTTCCTAGCCCATAATTTATGATAATTGAAGTTCTTACAATAAATAAATACCTACTAAATCAGTATATCGAACATTACGTCCCCGTAACTTTTCGGTTCTGCAAAAGAGACCTATGCATTAAGTAATAGGCATACAAAGAATAATTCCTGGGGTTGATTTGCTTCACTAAAGGCGGTGCTCCACCATGGTCACAGTGAAATAACTGAAATAGTCTAAGAGCGACAAAGTGTATATTACGATAACTACATACTTAAGGGAGATAACTACAAAGTATCTTCTACAGTTACTTCTCTTGAATATTATAATTTAACAATAAAAAAATATGAAGGGAAATTAACTCTTGGAAGGGAGATAACTAGATAACATCTTCCAGAGTTACTTTCCTTACATATAATTATATTACTTTTAATAAATTATAATGAGCAAGATAACTGCTCTCTCTAGTGAGTCGGATGTCCCATTATGGCCATCCCATATATGTTTAAATATCTATATGTATATACATATATCTATCAATATATACCTATGTCTCTCTCTCTCTCTCTATATATATATATATATGTATATGTATATATATATATATATATATATATATACATATACTTTATTTTAAGCAGCAGAAAATTCAGTACTCTTTTTTCCACCTTGTTTCACATTTATGTGTTTACTCCGGTATATATATATATATATATATATATATATATATATATATATATATATACCTATCTATATACCACGGGCTACTTTCTGTTTCGGTGTACAAAATCTACTCAGAAACGTTGGTCTGTCTGAGGCTATATTGGAAGACACTTGCCCATGGGGCCACGCAGTTGGACTGAACCAGAAACACCGTGTTTGGAAAGCAAGCTACATAGCCACTCTTACTGCTACATATATATATATATACATATACATACGACAGTCTTTTTTTAGTTTCCGTCTCCCAAATCCACTCACAAGGCTTTGGTCGTCCCGAGACTATAGTAGAAGACATTTGCCCAACATGCCACCCAGTGGGACTGAACTCGGAAACATTTGTTAGGTAAGCAAGCTAATTCCCATTCAGACACTACTGTTTGTTAACCGGACAAGTTCAAGTCGAACCCTAATTGTTTGTATGCAAATGCGTTCATTAATGTGGTCCGGAACTTTCACGGCTGTTTCTTATGAGACGATGCAACCAGCTTGGGTATAGGTGGACTGTGCTCACACACGCACAAACACTCACACGTCCACACCCACGAATATAGATACATGCAAAGACGCAATCTCGTACCTATTTATGTTTTAAATATGTTGACTTTAAAACTGAGACATTCTGAAAACACGTCCGCACTCATGCACATAGATACATGCATATACACAAACTCGTAGCTATTTATGTTTTAAACATGTTGACCTTTAAACCATGACATTCTGTGTCTGTTTGTGCACGCATTTCTGTGAGAATGATTGATCACGAACGAAATTTTGGAGTCAATCCGACGGGATGTAGTGGTCTTTAAACCGTTCCAGACAAACAAACAAACAAACTTTTCGCATTTCAGTTTTATAAATAGATAAATATATATATATATATATATATATATATATATATATACTGCTAGGCGTAGGAGCGGCTTTGTGATAAGTAGCTTGCTTACGAACCACTGTGTTCTGGGTTCAGTCCCACTGCGTGGAACCTTGGACAAGTGTCTTCAACTATAGCCTCGGGGTGACCAAAGCCTTGTGAATAGATTTCGTAGACGGAAACTAAATGAAGCCCATCGTGTGTATACATATATATATATCATATATATATATATATATATACATACATACATATATATATATATATACATACATATATATATATACATACATACATATATATATATATACATATACATATATATATATATCGTTTGTATGCCTCTTATCCATCGAACAGTGCTTGACAAACGATGCTGCTGTTTTCACGCACCCGTAACTGAACGGTTCGGCAAAAGAGAATAGGTCCTGGGCTCTATTTCTTTGACTGAAGGCGGTGCTCCAACATGGCCGCAGTCAAATAACTGAAAGTAGCAAAAGTGAGTGAAAGAGTAATTAGCGAAAACAGTGTATATTCTGTTGTGTCTGGGGATAGTCTTTCTCTTTTAGTGCCTTATTATTAAATACACACTCACCAGTAAAAATTCAAGGAGTGATATTAGTAGAGGCCAGAGCCCATGGAGAACTAGCCCGTAGATTTAGAAAAGCTCTGAAAGAGACCAAACTCAACATTAAAATTGTTGAAAAGCCAAGGAACTCCGTCAGGTCACAATTATGAAGGACATGCCCGTTTAAGAATACCATATGCACAATTGATAACTGCATGGCATGTAGAATTAGCCCTGGTATTAACTGTAGAACTCGAAATGTAGTTTACAATATAAGATGCATAGAAGGTGCTTGTAAGGACATGAACATGATGTACATAGAAGAGACGTCTAAGAGCATTGCGGAACGGATAAATGAACATTTAAGACAACTTGACGACAGAAAACAGTCTTCTATACTCTACCAACATGCCAAAGACCACCATGGAGATAACTTGGATCAACCTGACATCCGCATCTTATCCAAGCACCCAGCCCCCATCCCTGCTTTTCAATGCTAAACCCGATATAAAACAGTCATCAACACTATAAATAAACCTGTTCAATCTCTACTCTCCTCATCACCCAAAATCCCAACCTCTAGTTCAAACTTTGATCTCTTACTTGACTATTCTCTCTAAAAACCCTTCACAAATCCTCAAGCTGACCCTAATATAGACTAAACTCTGAAAACCAATCCTAACAGTAAACCCACACCAAAATAAGAAAGACCACTTACCTTTGGCCATTTGGGATCTATAATACAAGGCATGATATGCAAACAACAAGCAAAATATCAACCAACATTTGAAAGTCAAGTTTTATCTGTGTCGAATCATGATATACACTTGTTTAATAAATACAGTTGTCCTTACATTTACACAGTACATTGCTTCCACAAGTCATCAAACTAATCATTCTGATGCGAAATCAATTGTTTTTTTATTATAAATAGAAACAAATTAATTATTGAAATTAATATAAGAAACAATTAACGTGTATGTGTGTCATCATCATTTAACATTCGTTTTTCATGTTGTCATGGGTTGGACTATTTCACACTATCTGAGATGAATTACTACACGTACATCTAATGTCTGTTTTCACATGGTTTCTATGTCTGAGAAAAGTTTTGGTAACACTGACACTAGTAAAATTAAAAAGTAAATTTCAAGGATGAGTGGACTGCTAGTAGTGAGAGAGGTGGCTTCATCCTAACCTGTAGTATGATAGAGAGACAGGCAGAGGTGTGTCGCTGTAGAGAAAGTACATGGCTACCCTGCATATATGTATGTATATAGGTAGACATCGATTAGAGCGCTTTCTCATTGCTAATATGTTAACATATGCCTGATGTGTGCTTTAAAAATAAAGTGCTTGCACTGGCACTAATTTCTTCAGATGATGAAAATCACGGAGAGGATCATAGCCCAACTTATTAGGAAAAGACTTAATCTAGATGAGATGCAATTTGGTTTTGTATCAGGAAGAAACACCAGTCATGATATATTTCTGGTAAGAAACCCCAGAGAAGTACCTAACCAAGTATAAACCTATGTACTTGACTTTTGTTGGTATCATAATCATTCAGGTAATAACAGATAAATATAAAACAGGCAGACCCTAGCAACTCCTCTATGCTGATTACAGGATTACAACTAAACACACATATATTACAATTTATTACATTACATTCAATTCGCCATATATTATTCATTTTATTATCCATCATCTTTCCCTTCACATTTCAGGTATACTGAAGACCCTTTACTCATTGCTTCAGACTGCATAAAATATTGGTGAAAGCAAACAGTTGTCAGACTTATTTATGACAAAAAAGCGAGTCAGTATGACCAACGTACCCTGTCCTGCACCTGATTGTGCCATGAGTTGGCCTGTAAACAATCCATGGGAGAGAGTACTGACAAGCCTCATCGATCATCTGCAACAATGACACAGAATGTATGCACCTGCCACCTACAACAAATACAACCCCCTCCTCCAACTACACTACCATTCCCAGCCACTGAGGAAAAACGTTGTCGCCTGAGGAAGTAGCTGCTACAATACTACAGCTCCAGCACATTCAACGTCTGCAACCATCGGCAATTCTCCAAGATGTCTGACCAACCGATCCGCTTAATGCTAAACCAGTCGCCCACCATACGCCCATACCAGTCCTGGTTCATTGGCAAGAGGAAGTAAAAGCAGGTCTCGACCGGAATGTTCCACTTGGAGTTATCAAGCCTATCCCATTGGTACATCTGTCAATTGGTGACAGACAATGGTGGTATGTCCTAACAGGTCTGGAAAACCATCTTAAAGGAGCATCGAATGGCGCACAGGCACTTAACACTGCCCTATCAGCTATGAGCTGACATTGTACCTTCTTCCACAATTGGGGAGAATCACCGCCATTGCATTTCCCCATGACAACTGCCGCGCCAAAGTCGGTATTGAGACAATAAAGGCCTCGTTACAGACAACACTGACACCAATGGCTTCCTTAACACTGACAGTTTCCAGTGCACAATGCTACAATAAAGAAATACACCTGACTGGGACACACACTTGTCCCCAGCCATGTGCATCTTTGGCAGCCCTATACAATACTTTATTCCCATCCATCCCGGCAAGTACAAGCTACATTCCACATGGCATGAAACTATGACTTATTGAAAAGAAGACCTGCGTAAACACAACATGAGTGCTACTGAACGGTTGTCAAAACACACATGCTCACTTCTTTCGAACTATGTCCTAATCCAGAGCCAAGTTTGACCCAATCCTACAAATGGGGGGAAAACTGGTGCCATTTAGATGTACGTCATTTCGATCTGTACATGTTGAGAGTGGATGGATCAGGCCAAGTCACACTGTGCAACAAAATTCCTCTGGAAGTATCTACTGCTTCTTCCCCATGGCCCACTGCTCATGGTGTCTGGACCACATGCGTTCCCTACGCCAACACCAGTGATGAGACTACCTTCTCAACCGACTTTAACAGCACCTCATGCAGCTGCAACACCAATGCCCACTTCCCGATTCCAAAATTACCATGACCAGAAAGCATCTCACCGCCTACCCACAGAGCCACGCCAACTTACCCCACCTTTACCACAAGTGGTCATACCCCAACACCCCTTGAACCCCTGCTTTCCAAAAGTGACCCTTGCCTGATGCAGTTTATCCTCCATCCAGCAATTGTCCTGTTTGTCGCTCTGCCAGACTCGCAAAGACTGACACAAAAGCCTGATGCACAACTGACACGTTGCTCCTTGATCGTCACACCGTCAATATTGATTAAGGGTCTCTTGCACTAATTATTATTTTCGTTAATCATTTAATACATATTATTAGTCTTCTTTGCTTCTCTCAAAGGAATTGGGGAGGGCATAGAGGATGACAACTGAACACTCATATATTATCATTTATTACATTACATTCAATTAGCCATACATTATTAGTTTCATTATCCAAATATTTTCCTTCACGTTTCATGTATACCGAGGACCTTCTTTTTCATTGCTTCAATCAGTGTACATAAAGTGTTTGTGAAAGCAAAGAGTTTTCACACTTATTTACTAATGAGCTTCTTCTTATAGCTAAATCACTACCAGAACTAGAGAACAAATTGTGCGTACGGAAGCAAGGTCTAGAATTGAAAGGTCACAGAATTAACCTACCCAACCCTAACACAAAGTCTTAGTAAGTAGGAAAACAGATAAATCGTAAAGCCCTTCAGGTACATGGCCATCCTCAATATGAAGGAAACAGGTAGGTAGATGTACTCTGTATAACACATAATAGGTGTAGCAATATCAGAGGAAGGTAAACTGGGAAAATATTTTTTGCATGTGGAAGGTGCACATGTACAGTAAACACTAAAAGTGTACAGAAAATGGGCTTCATCAAATACCAGAGGAGTACGATAAAGATTGTTGAGCAACAAAGTCAGTAGCAGAGGTGGATGAACCAAGAGTGAGGCTGCAAGAATAAAAATAGGCTGAGCAAATTCAGAGAGCTCCTTCCTCTGTTTAGTAACTAAGGGTCTCTCCTTCAGAGTGAAAGCCAGATTTATTATACCTGTGCAGACAACTATGCTACATGGCAGAAGAAGTAGACATAAGAAGGCATTGGACAAGGTGGTAATGCATGATCTTTGACTGTTGGAACTTATAAAGGCAATGACTAATGACTGACACCTTTCATGACATGCCGTGCCTTAGAAGACAATATATTGTAATTAATTTCCCATCAATTAATTTTTTCACAACCCCTGCCCACAACACTCATGGAGTGCTTGATGTTAAGAAGGGCATCCAGCCATAGAAACAATGACAAATCAAGACTGGAGTCTGCTGCAGACCCTCAGCTTACAGCCCTGATGAAACTGTCCAACCCAAGCCAGCATAGAAAATGGACATTAAATGATGATGATGATGATGAGGACAATTCTTTTTGTAAAATTTTTGCATTTGATGCTGAACATCTAGTTTAAAGTTAATTTTATACATTGAATTTTCATTTCCAGTGAAATCAATTTTAATATTTCAAATTCAAAAATATTTAACAATATAATGAGAAACTGAAGCAAGTACTACTTCTATATTTGTAAAAACAAAAAAAACAAATAGAGGAAAATGAGCAAAATTGTGCAAAAGTGAACTAAGAAACAGAATACTGTGTAAGGCAAGAGACAACTGTATTTTATGAGAGTACCATATTGCATAAACACAAAAAAAGAAACTATTGCAGAGGGAATTAAACTGAAACAGATATCAACATGACACACACAACCCATGCTAGTATGGATAAAATGATTAGATATTTCTGTCGAGAGAAAATTCAATGACAATCTTATGCAACCAACAATAACCTCAAATTTATCAGATTATTGTAGATGAGCAACAACTCAAGAAAACCTGTCAAAATTCTATGTTCTTACAATGAATTAATTGCAAGTATTTAAGTATGTAGACAACATAATTTCATGTTTTATATGCATCAATACATGTGTAAAAATAAGTCTCATACCTACGTTCATTTTTCCATCCTAGCATGAGTTTGAAAAATATAAGATTTAATAGTTGGGTAACGTTGTCGTAGCTAATGCTAATTTTCTACTAAAGTTTTCTTTTTCTTTTTCAAAGTGCAGTTGTAACAAATGATACATTTGTACACAAACATGACAAAAGTAAATAGATACCCATTAACACATTGTTATTATAACTTGAAGAGGTTTATATTTTTTTTATTAATTGACATTTATATGTTTCAGGTTCTATATGTAACTGTTTAATCATGCCATGTACAAAAGAAGCCTTAAAAATGTCCAATTTACAAAGAGGCCATATGCTGCGCCTATTTCAAGGCTGACTTAGCCTAAAACCACAGAAAACATTGTGATTCCACTTTCTACAGTAAATAGAGTAATTTTTCAATTCACTAAACGGGAAAGTAGTCCATATCACCTTACCCAGGTAGACTAAGGCCCTCTGACAGAACACTTTGCTTTCTTAAGAGAAGTGTGTAAGATAATCCTCATTGCAAGGCCTCCAATATAGCAGAATAAGTTGATGTCAGTCCCAGAATAGCTGTCAGTTATCTCTGCAAAATTGGCTATTATGGCAGAGCAGCAAGAAAGAAGACACTGCTTCGACCAGCCAATATCAAATGGAGAAAAGATTGGACAAGTGAAATGGTAGAGAGGTCACTAGCACTTTGGGACACTGTCAAATTCTCTGATGAATCCAGATTTGCTGTATTTTCTGACACTGGTCGAATGTGGGTCTGGAGAATCAGTCACCAATATTTTCACGTGAATATATTGCAGCCAACAATGAAACATGTGATGGTCTGGAGAGCAGTTTGGAGCAATAGTCAATCAGAAATGGTGGAATGTGAGGGATACATAAACTCAGATAAATGTGTCCATATTATAGAAAAATCTTCTTCCTATAACCTCCAGGGGTAAAATGATTAAATAACACTATTTATGGAAGATAGGGCTTTCTTGCACAACTAAAAGACCCAGGATTGGTTGGAAGAGAATGGCATTAAAAAGCTTCCATAGCTAAGCCAATCACCAGATATGAACCCTACTGAACACCTCTGAGGCATGATGGATGGATACTTCCTAAAAAGAAAAGAAAGCATCCTTAAAGCCAGATCTTTTGATATTACTGCAAGAAACTTGGCAAGAAAATCATGAAGAGAATATTCATCAGATCAGTAGCATGCCTGCTAGGGTCCTTGCATTCAAAAATGCAAGGAGCCTGTCTACTAAATATTAGATATTCACATTATAATAATTAATAAATAATTTAAATAAATTTTAACAATTATAAGGATGTCTATTTAATTCTGTCATGTCTACATGTTTTTGAAGCAAAACACAATGGAAACATTAACATTAAGACCTTTTCAAAAATCTCTCTCAAGCTTTTCATGCACACTAAGATTTTATTGAGATTCATTCAAATTCACTCATTCCAACATGAAACAATTTTTCCATCAAAAACTTAGTGATGTTTTCACTTCTCTAATTTGATCTAGATCCTCTAAGTGTCTCTAATGCATTCATGCCTTAATTTCAATTTGTTGCCTAGATTTTTCCTCAGGGCCAACTCACCAAACAGAAATTAATGAGAGACCTAATTGCCTTTCATCTTGATCACATAAATACTCCCACATATTTGGTGCTCAAATACAGCATGCTCCACACTAGGAGATTGACAGTCACCCAGTATATGCAAAAATCGAACACACTTGCAGTACTAAACAAGCCATTACTATTGCATTTTCTGGCTTCATGTTTCCCAATTATATCCCAAATTTTTTATCTCTGCAAATGCTTTCATTCAAATCACCAAGTATGAAGATTTTATAAGCAGAAAGAACACTGCGTAGAAGCTTTTTTCATGAAAGATAAAATATTAGTCTTTTTTCTCTTCAGAGGAACACATGGTTGGAGGGTAGACACTTACTAAGGTAACAAATCTCTTGTTTGACAATGGCAATCTCACTGACATCAAGGTAATCAGTAAATCCAAAGAGTTCATAATCTTAGCTGCCAATATTTCACAAACATTCAATGGTCTGTACTCTCTTGCAGTAGCAAGATGACACATAGGCCTAGGCTGCAATACTGTGGGACACCTTCCACTATCCATTCTACATCCCTTCTTGACATTACTCTAAATTATTTTGATTTTTCAATGAGTATTTTGCACTTTTTGTCAACAGTTACCTATAACATGCATCACATAATTGATATGGTGTATACACACACATGCAATAAGCTTCATAGAGTTCCCATCAACCACTTTCACTAAAAATGCATTTGTTGATCTCTACCTATAGTCGAAGACTCTTGCCCAAAATGCCACACAGTAGAACTAGACCCTAAACCATGGCATTGGGAAACAAACATATATATCTTATGGAAATTGTTCAATATACACAGAGAAACAGGTGTTCAATTTACAAACAGCTATGGTTAACTAACAGAAAACTTAAATTAACAAAAAAGTTATGTACTTACATACAGGTGAAGCTTCGCATGGGATACTTGTTTTGGTAAATATACATGTATAAACTGTTGTGGTGAGAGTCATTGGCACCCCTATGGGATTGGAAGAATGGACTAGCAAAACTCTTATAAAAAAATTAGCATATTGGTTGAGACAAAGAGAGTCATTGGGAGTTCATGGAAGTTGTTGACATTGTTCAGAGTTTCTATTTATTAGAGTATTGTGTTTAGTGGAGTAATCTGAAGTAGGTTGTGTGAAGACAGTTGTGTCTATCCCCGCTTTGTGAAATTTGCATATCCAACATATAGAAGGATATAAAATAAACAAAGTTTGCATGTAAACCAATAAGTGTAATCATTCATTTTTTAACCCTGAAAGTAAAAATGAAAAACATCCTAATAGTAGCGAAAGGAAAATTTTGGCTTTAATATCAGTTCACTACTCTTTATTTGAAGTGACAAGCAGCCAAGTATTATACAAATGAAAACTTTTACATGTCTCAGGAAAGATATAAATGCAAGCAATGTGAGACCAACTTTCATTAAAACTACACAAGAAATTCATCAAATTCATTCACATTTTATTCTATTAAACTTAAGATGGTGGAGAGGCACAATTGTTAGAGTGTTGGCAAAATACCTTCCAATATTTCTACCAGCTCTTTATATTCTAGTTTCAAATCCTGTTGAGGCTAACTTTGTTTCTCTTCCTTTCATGGTTGATAAAAAAAGTGCAAGTCAAGTAATAAGATCAATTAATCAATTAACCACTTCCTCTAAATTTGAGGCATTCCCCTGTTTTACAAACATGACCAATTAATCAAATGACTTGGGAAAATAAATCTGCATGTTAGGAACAGGATAGCTTTCCTGTCATTCAAATATTCGTGAAATTTACAATATACCATAATTTCAGCAATTCACATAGTCATATTGTAAGAGAGTTCATCATCATTTCACTAAAGATGCATACACTAATATAGAAACTGATATTAATTAAGAAATCTTAACCATAAACAATATTTTTTATGCTATTTCACCAATAAGCAATTAATAAGGCAGAGTTTAAATCCATGCTTCCTTCACCAGTTTATCATATGGCTCTCAATCCATTCAAGCCTTTATTGCAAAACAGCTCAGTTTGCTAATTTCTTTACAAAGGCAGTACAGGTGAGAAACATAAAATGGACAAAATGAGTGATGCGTAGCAATAAAAAAACATAAGCATCTATCTATTTATCTATATATCTATCGAGCTATCAAACAGTCTATCTTTCTTGGTGTTTGGTAGTTGGTATGTCTATTCTTCTTCTGACTATCTATTTCTGTCTATATATTTATCTATGTTACAATCTGCTTCTCTCTCTCTCTCTATATATATATATATATATATATATATATATAAAGAGAGAGAGAGAGAGAGAGAGAGAGGAGAGAGAGAGAGCGAGAGAGAGAAAGTGATGTACTTGCATAGCGAGTGGCAAGGTAACAATCAAGTATACAAATTGAACTGACACATATTACATAAACATACGTTCGCAAGTACATACACAGACACGTCTATTTCTCCTAAATACTCACATACGTAAGTATATAAGTACATACATACATGCACACATATACATACATAATACATACATACATACGTACGTACATATATATCATGAACTAACTGTTACTTTCTCAGATGCAGCACGGAATTTTGTCAGTGAAGTCGCAGTCTCAAAACAACGAAAATATTTTGACAAATTAAATTTTAATATTAAAGTGAATCTAACGGTTTTTGTGTGTTTCTTAAATGGCTTATAAACACCTTCCATGCTGCAATTGTTTTCGTTCCAGTACAGCAAAGTTTACCCTTACTAAATCCAAACTCCTGTCAGCTTTCTCTAATTACACCCAAAGGCATAAACAAAAACGAACAAAAAATAAGACCCGTGATCTTGACACCAAATTAAGAAAGGCCATAACAAATTAAAAAATAGAGAGATTGTATGCTTCTCGACTGACAAATCAGTTAGAATGTCTGTTGAAAACTTATCTAATTACATTTCGAACATGCAACCACACATCACAACAATAACAGAAACAACAACACTCGAGTACATTGAAAACGAAAAGTCTTAATGGGGATGTGGAGTATCATTCTCCAGTCTAATAATAATTTCTTACTTACTTCTTTCACTCTGCAGGACCAATATTCAATAAAAATTTCAATAAAAAACTGAATCTCGCGCCATTGATATCATACAGACGACAATCCCACAATGCTTTGCGAAAAGTCAGACACCAATTTTCAGCCATTATAGTTCCGTATTTGCACGGTTGTAAAATAGATGATATACATTTACAGTTTATTTTCTTCTTTTTTTTTTGGCGAATCACGTACAAAAATACGGAGTTTATGATTCATGTGTGAGTGTGTGTTCTTGATAATCGTTTAGAACAAGTAGTTTTTACACCAATTACACTATTTTTTTTTAAAGGCCATGGACTGAAGATGTGAAATTTCCGAGGCCTCTCTCCCACCCCACTTTCGCGAGCGCGCATTATTTTCATCATATTCGTTTAGAGCAAGTTGTTTTACACCTATTACACTATTTTTGTTTTTGTGCTCGTGTCAGACGCTTTCGGAAATTCCCGATGTGAATTTTCCGAGGCCTCTTACCCACCCCACTTTCGCGAGGTGCATTTTTTTTTGTCATATTCGTTTAGAGCAAGTTGTTTTACACATGTTACACAATTTTTTTTTTTTTTTGACCGGGTTTAACGCTTTAGTTTAACCAGATTAATCACTAACAATATGTTAAATTTTCTTATAACTTCATAATGCTATACAACGAATCTATCATTCATATTTACTAAAAAGTAAATACAATATAAAAGGCTGGCTCAAGTTTCTACAAATCCTTTGTTGATTATGTCAATATTGTAGCTATTTCAAATTTGGACGACTTAATCTAGAGTAAATATTAATATACAGTTATATATACATTGAACAATAAATATAATATACAATAATATATACATTGAACAATAAAACATTTGTGAGTCTTTATTAATGAATAATTTAAACAACAAATAGTCATTCTCACACTTTTTTTTTCTCTCTGCTTTAAGAAATTACTTACCTGAAGCATGTCGACTCGTGTCTTGTACAAATGTAAAAAAAAGCAGACGATAGAGAGAGAGGCATGCTGGGATAGGGACTAGACTTAACAGTTCGTAATATTATTAGAAGAAAAAATTGAACATTTTCATTTAATTTCTTTCTTTTTTAAAACCTTTTAAGGAGTTACGGAATCAATACCTTTCAAATGGCATAGATTACGATTATGAAGAAATTTGTGGGGAAAATCTTTTCGGCGCGGATGGGGAGAGGACTTTCGAATAGAAAAAAATATTCATAAATTATACTTTTGCTTGAGTGTAATTTTAAAAAATGGCGGAGGTAAAGAATACACACACCACCTGTCTTCGGCATAATCCTAACTCTAACCCTAACCCGAAAACGAATGGTGTGCATATTCTACACCTTCGCCCTGTTTATACACTCGAACTTTTTTACTAATTACGCTAAACGGAAGAAATGCATACATAAATTAAGTAATAAATGGAATAAGTCATATTAAATATGTAGTAAGTAGTTTGCTTCCCAACCACATGGCACCTTGGGCTAATGTCTTCAACTATTTACTTGGCCAACCAAAGCTTTGTGAGTGGATTGGTAAACAAACTAATAGAAGCCTGTCGTATGTGTGCGTGTTTATCCCTCACCTGCGTTGGTGGTGTTTACATCTTCGCCATTAAACTATTCGACATAAAAAGACTATTTCTGTCGTATCTTAAGAAACGTTGGGGTTTTCTTCAATGAAATTTAATGGAAATGCTTTCTTTTGGCATACATTCAGATTACCTAGAATTTTATGGGGACAGTTTTTCCAAAAAGAGTGGGGAGATGATTTTTATAAATCCACAAGATCCGAGCGTTTCCGTCGTATCTTTAAGGAAAATGGGTTTTTATATTCAATGAAATTTAATAGAAATGCATTTCTTTTGGCATACATTCATATTACCTAGAAGTTTATGGGGAGATGATTTCTGGAAATTCACAAGATCCGAGCGTTTTCGTTGTATCTTTAAGGAAAATGGTTTTTTTATTCTATGAAATATAATTGAAATATATTCCTTTGACATACATTCAGATTTCCTAGAAGTTTATGGCGACAGTCTTTTCCAAAAAAGGTGGTGAGATGATTTCTGGAAATTCACAAGATCCGAGCGTTTCCCTCGTATCTTTAAGGAAAATAGGGTTCCAAGTTAGTATATCTTGCCGATATTTTCATGAGGTAAGCCTTTGAACATGGCATGCAGGGCAGGAACGAAAATATCTTGTCTTCTACTGACAAAATAAATGCTTTTCAGAAGAAACTGACAATATGGAAGAAACGCATAGCTGCAGGAAATTTGGAAATGTTTCCAAGTGTTTTTAAAAGGAATTGTCAAGAAGCTGCGCTACTGATTTTGAACCATTTACACACTTTGTTAACAAATCTTGACAATATTTTCCATGGATATCTGTTGACCAGTATGACTGGATTAGAAACCTATTTGTGGAATTTGAGCCATTTGAAGAACAGTTCACATTAACAGAAGAAGAACTTGCCAGTGTTTTAAATGACAGAACATTCTGAGCTTCACCTGGATGGCATTTTGGTTGCTGGTTGAAAAGGAGTATCCTGCAATCGCCCAGAAAGCGCTGCGACTTCTTGTGCAGTTTTCAACTCCTACTCCTGTGAATTTGGATTTTTAGTCCTGACAACCATCAAGCACAATTGCGGTCTGTGGAAGATGAACTTTGTGTGTATCTATCAGAAACACGACCCAATCTTAAAGAGTTGTGCAAGAAACACCAGGCTCAAGTTTCTCGTTGAGTTTTTGATGAGAATAAATGTAACCTATTAAAACTAAAGTTTTTTAATACACGTTTTAATAATAACGGTAGATGCAAGAATAAAATTGCATATGTACATGACAATTTTTTTAGTTTGTGATTTAATTGTAAATAAATCTGAACATGAGTATTTTCATTTCATTAATTAAATGCTTTTTTTTTTTGCATAAGACAATTAGATTATTGCACAGGGGTTCCTCAAGCCAGTGGAATGTTTCCTTGGGGTTCGGCTCCAGCAAAAGATTGAAAAGCATGACGATTATAAAGAAATTTGTGGAGAAAAATTTCTTGCAAGAGGGCGACCAGAAGACCTCGTAAAATTCAGAATCCGAGCTTTTCTCTCGTAACTTTTGGGAAAATGCAGTTTTTTTTCAATAAAAGTTTAAAACAGACACCTTTCAACGGCATACATGACTATTATAAAGAAATTTGTGGAAAAAATTTTTTTTTCCGAGATGACAATTGGTGATAAACGAATGCTGAAGTTATAAAAGTTAGTGGTAACGATGTCTGGAGAAAAAAATAAACCTTTTTAATGTTTGTGTGAAACAAGTCAAAGTTTATGAAAACAATGTTTTACATACCTGCTAAAATTACTCTATATATTGATTTCTGGATGTATAAGCTGCAAAACAAATTACCTTTATTAATTTGGAGCGAAGAAATTTTCAGCCGTTCAGAAGTAACGCTTCAATGTCGTCTGCTGAGAGAGCTGGAGAGAGTGAGAGGTTGAGTTGGAGCTAGAGAGAGAGGAGGGGAGGGAGCTGGAGAGAGAGAAGGAGAGGGACCACTCTTCTTAAGTAGTACCGAATTATTCAATATCGTGTTTGCTTCTATGAGAATCGTTTACCTTTAAAGCGAAAAAAAACAAGACCGACCTACACAACCCTTATGTAAAACATGCTGTTCCATTTGTTAAGCCGTTCATTTTTTTTGAGTTGTAGAGATTGTTGCGCTCACGCACCCTCTATTGCTGAGTAGGGAGGGGTGGTGTGGGATCAGTTTTCACGTATGGGGTAGCAAAAGATTCAGTACTATTTCCACTATTAACTACGCCAACTTTATTTTCATTGACAGGACATATTTGAATTACAAAAATTTAAAATAATCTTTTCCATAAGTTATCTATCGTAAACATTTTATGCGACGACCATGCTGTCACATTTTCAAAATGAGTGTGTACCTTAAAAGGCATCCATCATCACCTTCACTCACTCTATTTCTCTTCCTTTCTATTTCACACATGTGCGCGCACAGATACACAAAATCCTAATTTTTCTCTAACATCCTAGCTCTATGCAACTGTTGCAATATCACTCTTTATGAAGGAGTTCTCCGTTACCACGGTAAAAATAATACTACCATTACGTTTTTCATGGAACACGGTGTCCTGCCGTTAACCCACAATTGTCCGACATATAATTTCCATGTATTTTGCACAAGGAAACGAACTTGTAGTGTTGCCGTAGGATGGTACGACGACGTCGCCAATCCAGAAGGGATTGTGGATATTCTGAATCTTTATTGAAGAACTCCTTTCTGGAAAACAACCCATGTTCCGCCTTGGAAGATTTTTGATTTTCATAAATCACTCACTTCTTCAGCACAGATTAATCGAGGAAAATCTCGGATTCTGCTGTAAAACCTCTGTAAATTGGCTGTCTTTCTGTGCTGAGTTTGTTGCCAGTTTGGGGCAGAAAACCCCAAAATATGATCGGAGGAGATGGGGTTGAAAATGAGATCGCTTAAAACGGTTCTGGTCCGTCGAAAATAACGTGGCAGGATAATCAAAACGGTCTGGCTTTTTGGTGGACTAGAATGCTAAGCGTTTATGATTCCACTTTTGACCGAATGTGATGAGGGCAACAGAAGAGATGCTGTCACCCTCATTCCTATCATTTGCTAGATGAATCATAAGATTCGTACAGCATAACAGATACGTTAATGAAGCGATTCAAAAAGCAGGAATCCCTGGGTGCATAGAACACGCATTTTCCATCTGGGAAGCCATCACCTGTGCAAAACAAATGAAGAAAAACCTATTTATTGTTTGGCTAGATCTTGCCAATGCTTATGGATCTGTTCTGCACACAATAATAAAAACAGCGATGGACTTCGTTTGGATTCCAAAAGATGTTCAACGAATGCTCATGTTGTACTACGACAACCTGAAGATGAGATTTACAGCAGGAAAGTTCACAACGGAGTGGCAACAGCTTGAAATAAGTATTGCAGTCGGATGCACCATATCAGTCATCTTATTAGTGCTAGTCATGAAAATGCTACTCAGATCTACAAACTGTGAGAAAGCTGTTACAAAGACACCATTAAGGGCTTTTATGGACGGCGTAACTATATTATCAGAAAGTAGAAAGCGCAGAGGGAACATTAGAGCAGTTTGGACGAACTGATAGGATGGGCAAGGATGAAATTCAAAGCCAAAAAATCTCGAAGGTGGGCTTTCGTGAAAGGAAGGCAAGAAGAAGTGAAATTCAGGATAGGAAGTGAAGACATGCCAACGGTGAAAGAACAACCAGTAAAGAGTCTCGGCAGATGGTATAGAGATTTATTAAATGATAAGTAGCAAGGGAAAGAAACACACGAGTTAGTGGAACAAGGATTAAAGGCAATTGACAGAACAACCTGCCGGGAAAATTCAAATGTTGAATACTGCAATTTGGGCTGTACCAAGAAGAATAATGTGGCCATTGCAAATGTACAAAATAGCCTCGAGTAGAGTAGAAAGGATGGAGCAATGATGCAGTGTGTTTATCAGAAATGGCCTGGTCTGGTCTGCGAAACCACTGAATACAACTGCACTATATGGAAAACCCATGCTGCACTACTAATAACATCAATCACCAAAGAATATAAGGCAGGAAAGGCAAGGGCAGTAATGATGCTAAGGTATTCAAAAGATCAGAGCATCCGGGAAAATCCACCAAAGGTACGAACAGGGAGGAAATGGAAGGCGGAAGAGGCAGTAAACAGGGCGATCGGAAAACTAAAGCACGCAGATAGTCGGAGTGACACAAGAAGCTAGAACCGGCCTAGGGTCACAAAATTTCAAGCCATTTTGCAAGAGCAGTGTAAAAGAGATGAAAGAGGCAGTGGTATACGAAGTGAGAAAGGAGGAAGAAGAAAGGCGAAATGTACATTTGGTGCAATGCAGTCAACAGGGACAGTGCCTGAGATGGGAGGAATATGTGATCAACCGCAGAATATCATGGAAGGAACTTTGGGCTTGGGAACAAGCAAGGACATCCTTCCTGATCAAGTCTACCTTCGACGTTCTACCCTCACCAGCGAACTTAGTCCGGTGGAACATAACAAAACCCGATGAGTGTAGATGCGGAGAGAAAGCAATGGTTAGACATGTTCTGTCAGGTTGCAGACTAGCACTTGAAAGATATACATGGCGGCATAATCAAGTCCTCGGTGTCATAAGCGCAGCACTCAAGGAGAAGATTGAGAGGTACAATAAGGGAGAGTACCCAAAGTAGAAAAGCGCAGGAAAGTATACTTCCACAAGGAGGGAAAAGGTTATAAAACCAGGCCTACAAGTAAAGTATACGAGATAGACGAAAGATGGAAGGGATACTGGGAGGTGGCCACAGACTTGGAAAGACAAGTAGTATTTCCACTAATAAAAACAACAAAAAGACCGGATTTAGTTCAATGGAACAGAGACCGGAAAATGGGAATTTTACTAGAACTGACAGTACCTTGGGAAGAGAACATCGGCAATGCAGAGGAACGAAAGGAGAAGAGGTATGAAAAGCTAATCGAAGAATGCAGAGAACAGGGATGGAATGTCGAATATTATCAGTGGGGGCTAGAGGCTTCATTGAAAAAAAATGACAAACGCTTTTCAAAAGAAGATTTGTTTTTTCTAGCCCCGAGCTGCATAAACTAATAAGGAGAGTACAGGAGGCGGTTGAAAAAGCCAGCTTCTATATATGGCTTAAGCGGGAAGACCGAAAATGGCTTGAAAGTCATAAACACGCCGACGGGAAATAATATCATTAGGTGAGACAAGCTGACTGAATCAGCTTCGCTGACTGACAGGTGACGGTCGTTTAGAAAAAGAGCAGGCTAAAACTACCCGCCTTCACTAGTCAGTTAAGGTGAGACGTGGTCACGTGACAACTTGCTGGGGCTGCCGCAGAGCCTATGTGGCAGGTATTTAAAGGGAGAAATTTTGACAAGACAGTCAGTCACTGGCTGACACTCGCTGACGATACATTGAAGAGGCCAGGGAACAGAAGAAAGAAGAAGAAAGAAGACATGCACCCAACACCAGAGCTGAAGAC
>NW_021832607.1:102500-104264 GCF_006345805.1 Octopus sinensis | reverse complement strand
GGTATGTGGTAAGGCAATTCGTTGCTAAACCCTTTATTGCTTTATATATATATATATATAGATATAAATATTATATATACACGGAAGCTATTAATTTACGAGAAAAGTGCAATGTATATGTATATATATATATATTATAGTATATATATATGTGTGTGTGTGTGTTGTGTGTGTGTGGTGTTTGTGTGGTGTATGTATATATAGGCGCACGCTTGTTTGTGTCGTAAGAGAGTTGCTTTCCAACCACATTACTCTGAGTTTTAATACCACAATCTGGCATCTTTTCAATGTATCTACAGCTCTGGCCTCAGGCCGACCAAATGCTCGTGAGTTGATTTGATAGACGGAAATTGAAAGAATCCCTTTATGTATATACACGCATATATATATATATATATATATATATATATATATATATATATATTATATATATACATACATATATATATATATATATATATATATATATATATATATATATATATATATATATATATATATATATATATATATATATATATACATACATATATTTTATATACACACACAATTCTATGTGTGCTTGTGTCCCCGACCCCACAATCGCTTGACAACTGATGTTGGTGTGTTTATGTCCTTGAAACTTAGCTGTTCGAGAAGAGAGGAGGATAGATGAAGAACTAGACTTACAAAATATAAGTCCTGCTGTTGATTTCTTCGACTACAAGCGGTGGTTCAGCATGGCTGATTTCAACTGACTGAACCGTGTAACACAATATCACACACACACACACAGACTCCCAAACACAGCTATATACTTTTTTGGCCTTGTTAAGCGTTGCATCTAGTTGTACCGATATAATATAGGATAAATATGATAATAAGTATAGCCCTAGGAAGGAATTTGTAAACATGTAATACCTTCTTTTCCTCACCTGTATTATCGCTGTGAGTTTGGCAACCGATTTTACTTTAAAGGTTTCAACGAGCCTCCTATTAAAATCCGTGCAAATTTTTCCGTGTTTTCATTCAGGTAAAGATTGCATGCTTATAAATGGCGTTTATATATGTCGCCTTTGGCATAAGCTGACCATTTTCTACAGTTTCATTAAATTCTTTAAATATCAAACGTTTAACTATAAATTCGTTTTAATGATTAAAGTCCACCACATCACTTGGTCGAAATCCTTGGTACTGCCATGGGTCTATGTATTGGTGTACGCATACAGACTCCACGCCGAGGCAGGTATTCAGGTATTTTAAGGAAAGAACTATCGATAGTGCAGTATGAATTAAGTTCGGTTATAGGTAAAGAAAATCCTCTTGTGAAATTCAAACAAATTTCGTACAATACAAGGAAATAATTTATCATTATTATTACTATTCCAATGTTCGTATTCAATCATTTTTTTCCCTCTAAACAGATATTATACTGATAAATGAGATTCAAACGATTCGACTAATTATTGTTTAATTAGATATAATGGTCTCGTACATTTAAATTAATTAAATTTGTAACGCTGTTCGTCATTAATATATATTTCATACGATATATCGGTTATGTCTGTGTAGATAGTGAAATAGCTAATTTCATTTAGAACAATGAATGTTGCAAGCTACAAAAGATAACAAAAACCGAAAAGTGTTAGATATGTATTGTTCAGTTCGCAGTACACTAGAAATATAATACGTACACGCATACACGCACTCACGCTTACAAGCACACCGCGACACATAAACATATATATATACATTCATACATACATACACACATACATACATATA